>NW_026639689.1:0-49716 GCF_028554395.1 Pezoporus wallicus
ACGACAATCACTTTATGTTTAGAAAGCAACATCTTAATCTACACCTGCAATACCACTTTCTTTTGAGAGCTGACAGATGCATTTGCAAAGCTGGGATGGAGGCTTCAGCAATTAAAATCACCATAGGCTTTGGTAGTAAGAGGGCAGATCATTAGAAGTGATGTACATCAGTTCACTCAGACCTGGGTTTAGGGTATGTATGTATCTGATATCTTGTAATAATCTGTTGTAGATTAAGCAGAACATGCTTTTCTCTATGCTAAACAGGAGACACCTCTTTGCCCTTGATCCCTTGGGTATATACATATAGACTCCTACTTGCAGTGAATTTAGGATATCTTTGTATGCTCTTCTGTGTTTGACTTCATTTAGGACTTCTACTTTTAACAGCTTTCAGAAAAATAATTATCAGCCTGCTTGGATCTAAGTGACATAATTTGTAATTTTTATTATATATTTGAGACCCGACACTACTTGATGTTCTTCTCCACTAACAAACATGACAGCACATATCTTCTTTTCAAAACCCAGAGTGGTGGAGATGGGCATCTAGCTGATGGGCTATAGAAGTATTATATATCAGGCAACAGCATATAACTGAGTTCATTGTCTGCTTTCCCCCCAAATTAAATCCCCTTGAGGTACACACTGGACTTCCCCATCTTCCCGCATTACCCACCAAGTATATCCAGGTCCCTGAGCAAAAGCAATCCCACGAGTGGGGTTGCCTTTACCTGAAGCAGGAATAACTCAGACTGTCTTCCCCAACAAATTCTTATGTGCACAACAGGAACTTTATCCCCCTCTATGGTCCATAAAAGTTCTGACTGGGCTGGGCCAGCCCTGGTGGCAGATCCCCTCGTATTGACCATCCAGGTGGCTTTTGGTAAATGTGCATCCCAAGGCTTGAAAGTTCCCCCACCCATTGCTCTCAGTGTAGTGTTTAACAACCCATTGTACTGTTCCCAGAGGCTGGTGCCTGATAGGGGATGTGGTGTACCCACTCAATGCCATGCTCTTTGGCCCAAGTGTCTATAAACTTGTTCTGGAAATGAGTCCCATTGTCTGACTCAATTTTCTCTGAGGTGCCATGTTGACACAAGATTTATTCCTCAAGGCCCAAGATTGTGTTCTGGGCAGTGGTGTGGGGCACGGTTTATGTTTCCAGCCACCCGGTGGTTGTTTCCACCATGGTAAGCACATGGCTGTGGTGCTTGGAGCTGGAGTATCGGCATTGTCATTTATGGTCGTTGTTTGAGTAGCTGCTTTGCTTGTTGCTGGAGTTGGTGAAGCGTGCTTTGCTTGGGGTTTGAGTAGCTGCATTGTCTGTTGCTTTATCATCAGATCCAGGGACATCTTTTTCCTGCTCCTTACAGAGCAGGGCCCTATAGGCGTAGGCCAAGCCCCAGCACATTTCACTGAGTTGCCCCTCTCTGGTATTGCTAGGATGACAGCACACCTCGTCTAAGTGTTCTGTTAATTTTTCTGTTATTTTTTGGATTTGTCTGGATTCTGCATTTTTTCAGGAGTGAAATTCCAAAGCACTGGAGGAGCCAACTGGCTTAAGTGCTTGCCCATACAATCCCACACACCCTGCCACTCAGGACTGTCCAGCCTCTGGGAAGATCTCTTGGTAGTATTCTTAAATAGTCATTTAACCTTCAACAACACCTGAGCTACACCCTGCTTAGCTTCTGAGATGGGACAAGATCAGGCATTCTCAGGGTGGTCACGCCGTAGGAAAAAACACAGCATATGCAGCAACAAGCTGGTTCCCAGCAAAAAGAGCAGGATGATTTCAAGGGTCTTGAAAGGATATTCAGAATCTTTAACTTTTCCGGAATCCACACCTA
Source organism: Pezoporus wallicus (assembly GCF_028554395.1). NCBI lineage: Eukaryota > Metazoa > Chordata > Aves > Psittaciformes > Psittacidae > Pezoporus > Pezoporus wallicus. The sequence goes on from NW_026639689.1 coordinate 1,854, forward strand.
CTGTAAATAGCCTGGTGGGGGAGCAGAGGGTGTGAAGAAATATCTCCTCCATAGGTTGACCCCCTGAGGGGAGGAAAAAGAAAATAAATGTGTAATCGTTAAAAATTCCCATTACATGCCTCCCATAGCATAGAGGTGATAACCACACTGAGGATGCAAACAAACTCAGTCTTACGATCAGTGAGTCTATTGTATTACAAGTTGTTACCATGAAGTACAGTGAAACAAGAACCTTAGCCCAGAAGCCCCAACTGATGCACACAAAAACAGAAAATATTGCCTGCAATTAAAGTATTACATGCTGATACTCTGAGATCAAGTGCAACAATTCCGAGAGCAAATAAATCAACATTGTGATGAGTGACTATTAACCCAAAACAATGAATGCTTATCACAAATACAATTAGACACACTCTGCTCACATCTGTCATTATCTCAACCCTCTGTGCCCCACGTTGGATGCCATAAAGGACTGTCGTGGTTTAAGCCCAGCCTGTAACTCCAAACCACGCAGCTGCTCACTCACAATACCCCTTATTAGAATTATAGAATCGTTAGGGTTGGAAAGGACCTTAAGATCATCTAGTTCCAGCCCCCCTGCCCAGGGCAGGGACATCCCCCACTAAACCATGTCACCCATGACTCCATCCAACCTGGCCTTGAACACCACAAGGCCAAATTTAATGACTTAAATTTGTTGTTTTCTTGTGCAGGTAATAACATCATAGTACTCAGGCAATATAGCCATTTATACAAATTATTTTAGTTGAACAGTATTTTAAAAGCATAAAATGGTCCAGTGACATTCTCACTGGAAAATTTCAACAGAAACAAAGTAGTCAAATATGTGTTGTGTCTTGCCATGATGTTTCTACTGGCTAAACCATATTTGCTATGGAAGACATCTGGCATTTGAAAAGCAAAATTTCAGTATTTACATTCTTTACACACTAAATCACCAATTAAGAACAAAACCCCCACTATATAAATAAGTTACTAAAAATCACATAAAGACTCCATCAACATGAATTAGTAACAATCAGTTAGAAGTAGTATTCCTGGGCCAACTTTGTTATTTTAGAATCACATTTTCCTGTGAATTCATAGGTCTATATGTCCACTAAATAGGTAGCTTATTAAACCTTAGTTTGTTACCAAAAGAAGATATTTTCCCCCTTGACTTACAGAGTTGTACTATATTAAATTAAGCATAAAGACATATGAACATACTTCATTTACTACACCAATTATTTGACTTTATTTCAAATGGATAACTTGAAGTTCTGAATGAATAAACAATTACAGGATTGGGATTTTTTTATATTAATTTGGAACAAAGGCATATAATACATATCTTTCAGAGCCCAGTTTACTTTGTCTCCATTAAACTTACAGAGCATGTACCTATTAGATAATAGCATTTCCAGTACTGAATGACCATATTCTCCAGTGCCAATCTTCATTTCTGTATTCTGTATTCAAATAAAAACACATACACTTGTAAAAGAAACTTTGATTCATCCAACATTACAGATTTAAATTCTTTAAGCTTGAGAGAGGCATTTTAAATTTGCATTTAAGACAGAGCATTATGCAGAAAATCCTTGGAAAGATTCAAGTGCATTGATGTAAGATATTATCTCTTTGTATTGGTGTAAGATATTATTTCTTTGTGCAAATAATATCCATTCAGAGTTGAAATATGTCATAAAACTAGCTGTGCCCAACTGTATGGCTGAATCCTCAAGTCCACAGACAATGAAAACTTCCTTTAAAAATCAAAGGATTTTTGTCCAAGTACTGAAGAGCACAATAACATGAGTAGGAATAGACACAATTAATTCATCAAATATAAATACTATTATCCTATTATATGATTATTCAGCTTTACCTGTACAGAAGAAAAACAGAAAATCTTTCAGACTAGGATACTCTCTTTCACCAAACACTTTTTCACAACCCACAATTAAAACATTTCCAGTAAATCTGGTGGTGGTGACAATAAACATCAGCCTCCTTCATCTGAGCATCAACATTTTCCCACATGACTGTCCCCAAAAAAGGTGTTTTTAAAAGTCACTCCAGTTTGGTATGCCCACCTGGAAATTACTCTCCCCAGCAATGCTTTCAGCATCAGGTGTTTCAGTTCCTGTGATGCAGCCTATTTACACCCCCAGAGACACACGTGAATGATAACAGTAACTCCAGCAAGTGTCCCAGGTCTTCCATATCTCATCCACTAGGATAGGGGGACCAGACTGATGCTTTTGTGGGTTTATTTAAAAAAAAATTTTAAGTCTGCCTCCTGCGAGGTGGCATTTTGCAGTCCTCCTCCCCACCATCCTTAAGGAAAGCAAAAATAAACCCCAAAACGTTTTTGTATTTTTGGTGGGCTTTTTTTGGTTTGTCTGTTTTTTTTTTTTTTTTCTCCAACAGTCATTTAATCACAAATTGCTGGCTGCCTTTCTCTCAGTCTAGTCCTAAACTTCAGTCTTCTTCCACACACACCAAAAGGGGAGAAAAAAGAAACTCAGGCAGTAGCTGAAGAGGTAGGGGAAAAACAGCTATACAGTAGAGACTCAATTGCGCCCACCGTTGCTAGGCAAGGTAAGGTAAGGCAAGGCTAAGCTAGGCAAGGCAGAGGGAATCACTCCAGCAGCCATAAAGCAACGCAATAACAGCGGCGGAAGCGACGCGGTTTGAGTAAGAAGGTGGAGCCTGTTGATGGTTGGCGCTGGTGAAGGGAGTTATTCCTGTAGCTGCACTTCCGGTCGGCATTTTGTTCTGAGAGGGAGCGAGAGAGACAGAAACAGAGGACCCTTTCCTTTCTCTTTTTCTTCTTTTTTCTTCTTCTCCCCCCCCCCCCCCCCCCCCCCCCCCCCCGCCCGCCCCCCCCCCCCCCCCCCCCCCCCCCCAGCTCGATACCGGTTCACAGGGGCTGCCGCCTCTCCACCCTCCTGCAGTCGCTTATACAGAGGGAGCGGTGGCCCCTTGGCATCTGCTCTTCCCCTAGGGACTCGGAGTGTGTCTCGGAATTGGTTCGGTTCGGCCCGGCCCGACCCGACCCAAGTTAATATTGTGAAGCAGGCTCAGGAGGAAGGGATTTGTTTCGGTTGCTTACGCCCCGGCTCTACATGTTCGCTTCACTGAGGAGACGGAAGAAGAACCAGCCCCCCTCCCGGCCTGGATTACTGTTGTTATATTATCTTCCCTTCTGCTCCGCGGTGGCGGCGGCCTAATAGCGGCAGCGGCCCTTCTAAGAAGGGAGGGGGCGGATTTCTCTCCCTCTCTCTTGGATTTTCGTTGGATTCAGACGCCGATTTGCTCAGGTAATTCTCCTTCATGTCTCCCTTTCCCCTCCCTGCTCTCTTCAGCAGCAGGATGGGCCTCCCAGCCCAGGCGGCCTAGCACTACCGGGAGCAGAGGGAATTAGCTGTTATCCGTGATAGAGGAGAATAAGTGGCAACCAGAAGTACTTATTTCGCAGCCCTCCTTCCTGATCGCTTGGGTTTGGTGGAGGAAATTGGTTCCTCATGGGCTGCCGGGAGGCCTAGGCCCGGTGGAGAGCGCAGGCCCGCTGGCCAGCGCGTTTAGTCTAGTTTGTGGATTAGAAAGGCGAAGTGGCTTCTTAGTGACAGGCCTCAACCCGGAGAGGGGCGGGAGGAGGAGGAAACAATGCAATTAGTCACAAATGTGTATTGATCCTTTTGCCGTATTTACAACTTTACCTCGGCAAGGAAGGAAGATCTCAGCGCAGACAGCTCTCTGAAGTGGGGAAGGAGTAAATTCAGTAGGGGAAGAGAGACAATGTAAATACCCAGAAACAAAAATGCCACCTCTCTTTGCTATTATCTTCTCTTTCTAACCAGCTCTGTTCTGAACATTCAAAAGTTTGGAATGCACATGGATTTATAATGTGCAGAGGATTAATTTCTAAATAATATAGCAATTGATTAGTGTTAATCACTTTATATTTATACCATAAATATACTATTTGTGGGATGATTTGTCACGATACAGGCACCTGCAGACCTAAGAAATACAGATAAACAAGCATATTGTGTTGGGTACTCCACACAGTCTCAGCGTTCATGTGTTGTATACTTTATAGGAGTATGTACTAAATTCATATGAAATACTATTTTATACTCTCAACAAACAAAATGGGAGAGGAGTCCTGTAAAGTGCTGTTTATGACATTTCAGGGGCCAAGGTGATGAGATCTTATACTGAGTATTTGAGAATCAAGAGTAAATTTAATTGAAAAGTGAGGAATGCTTAAAAAGTGTCATCCTTTGTCAGGCTATATCAATTTGAGATCCTGAGGTTGTTATTGATGTGTTCATGACTGTAATTAGGTGTCATTTTAACAGGTCAAATGTGTTTTGTAAATGACGGCTGATTAAGTGTCAGGACTTTATAAATGGTAGCTTATTTACAGTAAAGTAAATCTAATATTTATTGTGTGGTAGAGTTGAGAGTGCTATTAGAACTTGAGGTGGACTTAAAACAAACACCCTGTGAACTAATAAAAATGCTTCTACAGAAATTAAATAATTGAGGGAAATTTTAAGATACCAAGTTTGATCTTTCATATAGAAAAGAAACTTGTAAATCACAAGCAAGTATCAATATTACATAATCTCTCTATTTTTCAGTAGGTTTTTAGTTGTTCAGGCAGACCTGTTGTAATAATAAGTGGTTAATGTATCTAATAAAGTAACTTTCTGGTATATTGTGTTTAGAGTCTTATAAACTGTGCTAACATGTCTCTGCCCTGATAGATGTTTAAAAGGGTGAAGCAAATATAGCTGTTGCATAGAAGGTGTGTTTTTAATGCCGTAAATCCGCGTAGTAGTCAGTAATGTGTTCGTGTTTTGTATTGGTCAGTGAGCAGTTTGAATTTTAAAAAGCCTGAAGATCCTGCTGAGCCCCAAATCCCTCCCTCCCACAAATCTCCTATTCTTGTCTTTGTGCTGCCTGGTCCTGTTAGACACTGTTTGCAACAGGTCTTTGAGTCTATGAATGGAAAGGAATTGTTTACACTTCAAAAAAGCAGGGTTTTATTTTTAAACTTTGTGATTGCAGAAGGAGCCACTAGTTGTCTCCGTCACAATCTCTGTGTGTAGTTGAACTGTTTTCTTTTGGTCCATATCATGCATAGAGGCTGAGTGTAACTGCTTTGCAAGAAAGAAAGGACTGTGCAGAAGTAGTTGTAGTTCATGTGTAGTTTTCGTCATCGGGAAGCGACATTAGCTCTAGTGTTTCTTTCATTATCTGTTTCAAACAGCTCTTGTTTTAACAAAAATGGGTTTGTTAAGCTAACAGTAGTGAACTTCTTTGACTTGTTTTTCATTTAAGGAGGTTTACTTTAAATATACCAGATAAGCTCAGGAAATAAGCTACTGTAGTTATGTAGCTCTCATCAAGTTTATCTTGCCAGGGTTCTGTTTATGGTACTTTTGTTTTCCTTTTAAATCAGAAAGCATGTACTTTTCTGGTATGAAAACTAGATATATTTATAGAAGAAAATTTAAGGTGCTGCCTTTTTATAATGAGGATTTTTTTTTGTTTTGTTCTGAGCCATATTTGATCCTGAATTAGTTGCTTTATCACAGTTTATGTAGTTATAAATGTCTGTCTTGGAAATTATATTTAGCATATAGAAATACTCAATGTGGCAATGTTTAGAAGATTATGTTTGGTTTAAATTGTGTTTTTAGCACACTTAAGAGTGTATGGGAAGCAGGACTGTCACTTTACTCCTTTTTCCTTAGTGTTAGGAGTTCATACTGGTCCACTGTTTATCACAAGAGCTAGCTGCTTAAGGAGGATGTAGTTTTTATTCCTGTTATAGAAATACAAAATTAATTATTCTTAAGGTCTTAGTTGTAACAATAATTTTAACTGAAAAAGAAAATAATTTTATTTTTTGCTTTTGACTACCTTGCACATTTTGAATTTGCTTCTTGTGTACAGGTTTTATTTATTTTTAGATTTTGCTATCTTTAAGCTATTTATATACTGTGTCAAAACATTTTTTACATATTGATTTAGGAGAAACAAAACAGGATCAAAGATGCAAAATTATACTGCTAAAACCATTTGCAAATCTGTGTTCTACATAACAGCACACATACTCTGCAACCTCATTGTGTGTTTGAGTTCCATGTGTACTAATATTCATATGACTCTTCTTGCAGAATCAAGACAATAGATGGTTCTAACCCAAGGGAATGACTCTTGTGTTTGTATGATGATTGAGGTGATACAGACTTAAGATTAAATGTTTCATGTATGTATTCCTCTATAATAAACTGTATTTTGAAGGATATTAGATGAATAAGTCCCAAGTGTGAATTGATTTGAGTCAGGAATTGGTATAACAAGTTTCCTACTGCAATTTTCAGTGTGTTCAGTGGAAAGTGTGGTACTTTTGTGTATTGTACTACAAAGTCATGATATTAAATTTATATTAACATACTTCATAACTATTGCACAAGAAACGCAAATTTAGTGGACAAATGCTAGTAACTAGAAAGAAAAATATTTCTGTTCTGAGTATCTGTATGTAGGAAATTAAGTTTTCAAATTCAGAAGGAATTCTAAAGGAGTATATAATACACATCAATGTGGGGACATGTTGACATACTTAATTGGAAAAATGAGTTGTAAGTTTGGTGTCTGGTAGGTGTGTGGTGGATCATCCAGTCTTATAACAGCTATTTGGTGTCACAAAACACATCACTAGAAATACTTAACACTTGAAAAATCTGTCCATTTCAGTATCATGCTGCTTATTTCCAGTCTTGCCTTTCATATGCCTTTATTAGAAGTAGTGCAGGTTAGGTTAGCTTCTGATTTTTTAATCATCAGCAGTAATGAGCACTCAGTCACATATATACATCTACCTACAAGCAAATGCTTTAAATTTGTGGTATGTGTGTATTATAGAATCATAAAATAGTTAGGGTTGGAAAGGACCTTAAGATCATCTAGTTCCAACCACCCTGCCATGGGCAGGGACACCTCATGCTAAACCATGCCACCCAAGGCTTCATTCAACCTGGCCTTGAACATCACCAGGGATGGAGCATTCACAACTTCCCTGGGCAACCCATTCCAGTGCCTCACCACCGTCACAGTAAAGAACTTGTTCCTTATATCCAATCTAAACTTCCCGTTTAAGTTTTAACCCGTTAACCCTTGTCCTGTCACTACAGTCCCTAATGAATGGTCCCTCCCCAGGATCCCTATAGGCACCCTTCAGATACTGGAAGGCTGCTATGAGGTCTCCACGCAGCCTTCTCTTCTCCAGGCTGAACAGCCCCAACTTTCTCAGCCTATCTTCATTCAAAAGGTGCTCCAGTCCCCTGATCATCCTCATGGCCTCCTCTGGACTTGTTCCAACAGTTCCATGTCCTTTTTATGTTGAGGACACTAGAACTGCACACAATATTCCAAGTGAGGTCTCATGGGAACAGAGTAGAGGGGCAGGATCACCTCCTTCGACCTGCTGGTCACGCTACTTTTGATGCGGCCAAGGATACAGTTGGCCTACTGGGCTGCGAGCACACACTGCCAGCTCATGCTAATTTTCTCATTGACCAACACCAACAAGTCCTTTTGCACAGGGCTGCTCTGAATCTCTTCTCTGCCCAACCTGTAGCTGTGCCTGGGATTGCTCTGACCCAGGTGTAGGACCCTGCACTTATCATGCTTAAACTTCATAAGGTTGGCATCAGCTCACCACACAAGCGTGTCAAGGTCCCTCTGGATGGCATTCCTTCCCTCCAGCGGATCATCCGCAGACTTGCTGTCCATGTCCATCCCACTGTCCATGTCAGTGACAAAGATGTTGAATAATACCAGTCCCAACACCAGTCTCTGAGGCATACCACTCATTACTGGTCTCCAGCCTGACACTGAGCCATTGACCACAACTAATTATTGCTAATAACCCTGTATAATATCCTTTTTAATAATCAAAAAAGGAAGTCCTTTTGATATGATAATCATTAAAGGCTTGTATTCTAAAAACCCTTTAGTATAATTCATTTATATTTGTGTTTTTATTAGTATTACATGCTATACTTCTTCATAGCTGATCTTGACCTCCAAAGTACATGAGAGAGAAGTGCTTTACGTTGACGTGCTGCACCACAGGACCGGGAAAATTGTGTTTGTGGAGATTGCGCAGGATCTATTATTTGTCTTGTTTCTTGTTCCTGCTGTTCAGCATGGAAAATCTCACTTGCAAAAGGGAAGGGAGAAAGGGTTTTGACCCAGTTGTATGTTGTTGATACTGTACTTGAAGGTGACTATTTGGTTTGCACAAATAACTAAAAAAAACCCCAAACCATCATTGAAAAAAAATTTTTCATGTTAAACTCTAAGTAAGGAAAAAATTGCAGAAAAGTTTATTTTTATGGCTTTTGGTATGCATATCAGTTGGTTCTAAGTGGTTTTCCGATTAGAGATCTCAAAATTCTTTATGTGGGTAGATATTTTCATTTTTCACATTACTGCTGTGGCTTGACTTGAAGGAGTTCATATATGTAGACATACAGGAACAGCGTTAAAAAAAAAAAATGCTAGGCTGCAAAGTCAGGGACTTGGATAAGGAAACATCAGACTAAGATTGTGTAAACAAATGTAATCCAGTCCCCTTCTCCATACACTGGGCCTTTAACTACATTACTGTATTTCCTCCTTATCCTTGTCGCCTCAATTCAGTGCTTCATACAGTGTATAGGAAATTATAGCTGACTAGTATACTGTAAGTTTAGTCCATATATTTGCTTTTCTTTGTCATTCAGTGTACAGCCTGCTGCTTTATTACTTGCTGTATACCATCTGAATCTTTCATGAATACTGAAATGTTTTCATCTATTCATTTGTAGGAATTGTCTCAAAACATATACCTGCACAAACGTTAGATTTTTTTTTTTACACATCTGTAAAACATTATTTCCATTTTACAGATGCAAGACTGAAACTGAGCCAAATAGTAGGCTTGTAAATCTTGTATAACTTAAAATGCTTTATTCTTGAGATTTTTAGTTAGTTTACAGAACTTGGGAAGTTCATAAAATTTTCTTTGACTTTATTTGTGGTTGCAAGTGCCTTGCATTTCAACATATTGGGCTCATTGTTTCTCATGGTGGTTTCCTAAATAGTATAGAATGGGTTTTCACTTAGGGCCTTAAACATCTGTTCAGTTTTGGCTGTCTTGATCATGCCAAGAGCTGGACAAGAATAGATTTTTTTTGTCCTGAAAAATTGAAAAGAATCATCGTCCACATTGTGAAGAAACCAAAATCTATTAAATTTTATCAGGAAGAACAGAGATGACAACTAGAGAGTAACCCAAATCTGCAAGTAATTAAATGGCCTGCCTGCAATACTGGAAAAAGTTTCAAAATATTACTCTTAACTTTCAGCAGGAACTAGCAACCCTGGAGAGTATCATAAGCATTGGTTATTGGGTGTTAAGGTTAAAACTCTGCCTCTTAAACTGATAATTGTTGCAGTTGATGTAAACTTGTTCAATGGAAACCTCTGCAGCTTGGTGGTCAGACCATTTCATTATGATGTCTGTCTGTTGCCCAACTGCTGTATGGCTCTGTTAGGAAAGCAAGACTGTTCAGACATGTAGCAAATATGTTCCTAGCCAGATCATTGCTTTTGGGATGTAGGAAGTACAGACTCAAATGCCTGACCTGTATCAGGCAGAGAAGTTCTTGAGCTTTTCCTCCCCCGTATGACTTTTTATGTTCTGATCGTATGCTCTATATGTTGTGGGTATATTATGGAACAGGTAGAAATAGAATTACTAAAGACTTTCTTCCTTTATATCTACCTTTTTTTGGGTTAAAGCCATTTATTCTTGTCCTGTCACTACATGCCCTTGTAAAAATTCCCTCTCCAACTTTCTTGTTGGCCCCCTTGAGTTGCTGGAAGGTTGCTATAAGATCTCCCCTGAGCCTTCTCTTCTCCAGGCTGAACAAGCCCCAACTTTCTCAGCCTGCCTTCATAGGAGAGGTGCTCCAGTCCCCTGGTCATCCTTGTGGCCCTACTCTGGACTTGCTCCAACAGCTCTATGCCCCTCTTATGTTGAGGACACCAGAACCGTACACAGTACTCCAACTGGGGTCTCATGAGAGCAGAGTAGAGGGGCAGGCTCACCTCCTTTGACCTGCTGGTCACGCTCCTTTCGATGCAGCCTGAGATATGGTTGGCTTTATGGGCTGCAAGCACGCAATGAAGCCAGCTCATGTTCAGTTTCTCATTGACCAACACCCCCAAGTCCTCCGCAGGTCTGCTCTGAATCACTTCTCTGCCCAACCTGTAGCTGTGCCTGGGATTGCCCTGACCCAGGTGTAGGACCTTGTACTTCACATTGTTGAACTTCATGAGGTTTGTATTGGTCCACCTCTTGAGCCTGTCAAGGTCCCTGCAGCTGGCATTCCTTCACTCTGGTATGTTGGCTGTACTACACTTGCAAGCTTGAGGGCACACACAGTCCCACTGTCCATGTTGCCAGCAAAGATGTTAAACAGTGCAGGTCCTAACACCTACTTCTGAGGAATGCCACTTGTCATGGGTCTTCACTTGGACATCAAGCCACTGACAGCAACTCTGAGTGTGACCATCCAGCCAATTCCTTATCCACAGAGTGGTACATCTATTAAATCCATGCCTCTCCAATTTAGAGACAAGGATGTCATGCTTGACAGTGTCAAACACTTTGCACAAGTCCAGGTGGGTGATGTCAGTTGCTCTTCCCTTATCCACCAGTGCTGTGACCCCATCATAGAAGGCCACCAAATTTTTCAGGCACAATTTGCCCTTAGTGAAGCCATGTTGGCTGTCACCAATCACCTCTTTTGTCCATGTGCCTTAGTATATTTTCCAGGAGGATCTGAGTTGTGATCTTGCTGGACACTGAGGTGATACTGACTGGTCTATAGTTCCCTGGGTCTTCCTTTGTTAAAAATGGGGGTTATATTTCCCCTTTTCCAGTCAGTGGAAACTTTACCAGAGTGCCATGATTTCTTAACTATGATGGACAGATAGTGGCTTGGCAACTTCATCTGCTAGATCTCTCAGGACCCGTGGATGCATCTCATCAGGTCCCATGGCCCTGTATACCTTCAGGTTCCTTAGATGTTCTTGAACCTGATCTTCTCCTACAGCAGGTGGTTCTTCATTCTCCTAGTCTGTGCTTTTGCCTTATGCAACTTGCACTATGTGGCTGGAGCTCTTGCCAGTGAAGACCCAGTACAAAAGCCATTGAGTACCTCTGCCTTCTCCATGTCCTGTGTAACCAGGTTTCCTGTCTTCATTCTGGAGAGGCCCCGCATTTTTCCTTGTCTTCCTTAATGCCCCTGGCCAGGTTTAATTTTATCAGGGCTTTAGCTTTCCTTACCTGATCCCTGGCTGCTCAGACGATTTCTCTATATTCCTCTGAGGCTACCTGTCCTTGCTTCCACCCTCTCTTGGTTTCCTGTAGGTTTTTATTCTTCTCTGTTTTAAATCATATTACCAAATAGGTTGTCAAATGCAGGAGTTTAACTGAGAAAAACAATCATGGAATCTGAAATCCTGTAATAATTTTCTAGATATGAGGTGTTTCTTCTCTTAAACCTCATTTTGATATTGCTCATCCAGTCATGCCTGTAAATACAGCTTTAATTTACCTAAACAAAAAATATTCTTCTTGTTTTAGGTACTGGGGGGTGTTATTGGCTAGAAGCTTTCTTGATGGACTTGATAGCATTAGTCCTGCTTGTGATATTGAGTGTGTCTGTCTATATATATAATACAAAAAGAACTAACAAGTATATAATTTGAAAAACAATTTGAGTACCAGACAAAAACACTCAACCAACTGGCAGGCAGTTGAGCTGTGATTCTTAACAAAAAATGCCCCTTCTGATTCCTAAATAACTAGTTTTTCAGAATTTGATTATTGTAGTATGATGTCAGTTGCCTTTTAGTCTGTTTTCTAAAAAGGTGGTCTTGTTTTTCTCACTAAGATTTGTCTATCTGAATGTATTAAAACACAGAGATAAATGTTACAAGAGCAGACCTTAATATTAACAGTAATCATGTAACTCTTCTCTGTAATTCAGGTAACCTGTGCAGTATAATTTCTCAGATTTTCAAGTTGCTAGCTTGAAGAGCAAGTGGCTAAAACATGGTAAGATGGTGTAGAAGGTTGTGGTACCCACAGCCTTGCAACTTTTAATGTTTCCACCACCTTATTAGCAGAGAGCACTTCTGCACCCTTTGTCTAGTCAGGTATCATACACAGCTTGTGCCTTATGAGTCTTGAACTGCTGTTTTCCACCTACTAGTCAAGAGGTCTCAGTCATGTTGTGCCAGAAATCTTGACAATTGTATGGCAATTTTTTTTCTTTTTTTTTTTTTTTAAAGTTAAGTAAGAGTTTTTTTGTTTCTTATTGGTTTTTTTTTTTTTTTTAATATAAACAAACCCAAAACACCCCCCTCCCAACCCCAAGCCAAAGCACAGTGAATTGCAATACACTATTTTTGGGAAACAACATACAAACTGATATTTTAAAATAATATTTTCTTATAGTCTGTTAGTTAAGCTGTGCCTCATTTTGGATTTACCAAATTAAAAGTTTTTGGATAGGAGGGATGTTTTCCTTTGTGCATTACCTAATGTGTAGTATCTATTCTTAATTGAACTCTGTTGCTAGTGGGGCTGTATCTGATTGTGAGTAGTATTAAAATTGACATAGCCTATGATTAAATTCTTTGCTGGACTAATGCAGTTTTGTAAAACAGTCATAATTCTGAAACTGTGTGCCGTATGTGCCTGGATAGGTTTGAGGTACCTTTGGTCCTACTCAAACAAAAGCCTGTGTTTCTTCTTACTGCTAATGCTGACTGAAAGATCAGTATTGTTTTGAATATGTCATGCTACAAACAGCAATGCAGAAAACATAAGCAACTGCGTTTACGTTTCTTTTGATAAGCTACTTAACAGGTAGGTCCTTTAAGTAATCAGGCTTTGCTCTGTTATGTTCATAACTTTTTGAAGTATTTGGTACAGTCTTTTCTTATGTGACCGATATTAACAAAGCAAGCTTGCCGATGACACCAAACTTTGTGGTTTGGTTGACATGCTGGAGAGAAGGAATGCCATCCAGAGGGACCTTGTGTGGTGGGCTGATGCCAACCTTATGAAGTTTAAGCATAAGTGCAGGGTCCTACACCTGGGTCGGAGCAATCCCAGGCACAGCTACAGGTTGGGCAGAGAAGAGATTCAGAGCAGCCCTGTGCAAAAGGACTTGTTGGTGTTGGTCAATGAGAAAATTAACATGAGCTGGCAGTGTGTGTTCGCAGCCCAGTAGGCCAACTGTATCCTTGGCCGCATCAAAAGTAGCGTGACCAGCAGGTCGAAGGAGGTGATCCTGCCCCTCTACTCTGTTCCCATGAGACCTCACTTGGAATATTGTGTGCAGTTCTAGTGTCCTCAACATAAAAAGGACATGGAACTGTTGGAACAAGTCCAGAGGAGGCTATGAGGATGATCAGGGACTGGAGCACCTCCTGTGTGACGACAGGCTGGGAAAGTTGGGGCTGTTCAGCCTGGAGAAGAGAAGGCTGCATGGAGACCTCATAGCAGCCTTCCAGTATCTGAAGGGTGCCTATAGGGATCCTGGGGAGGGAGCATTCATTAGGGACTGTAGTGACAGGACAAGGGGTAATGGCGTAAAACTTAAACAGGGGAAATTTAGATTGGATATAAGGAACAAGTTCTTTACTGTGACGGTGGTGAGGTACTGGAATGGGTTGTCCAAGGGAGTTGTGAATGCTTCGTCCCTGGTAATGTTCAAGGCCAGGTTGGACAGAGCCTTGGGTGGCATGGTTTAGGGTGAGGTGTCCCTTCCCATGGCAGGGGTTTGCAACTAGGTGGGCTTAAGGTCCTTTCCAGCCCTAACTGTTTTATGATTTTATGAATGTAGGATGAGAATTATGCATTCCATAAATTCATTGTTGTAGCTCTGCTTTTAGTCTTGTGCTGAAGCGTTTTTGCTACTCAGAATCTGAGCCTATTTTGAGAGGCACCTGCTAGTGATGTTTAATTATATGGTAATTTCTAGTTTATTACTGTGGGCCGGCTGCTGTCTTTCAATTTAGGATACAATCCTTCAATTTGTATTGTGCTGTCTTTTTTAAAACGTGGGATCATTTATCTATTTAGGTTGAGTAGCAAACCTAGGAATAAATTATTTACTCAATAGCTTATTCTTACCTCTGACACTAGTGTGGCTTATAGTTTTGACAATTTTAGGGAATATGAGGAAAATTCTATTAAGAAAAGAAGTACAAATGTAAACAGACAACCAACCCTAAACTTTGATACGTTAAATTTTCCTTTATGATTGTATTAGATTAAATTTTTTGGCATATGTCCTGAGTTCAGCAGTAGCAGTCATTTTTCTCCTTCTTAGTAGCTGGTGCAGTGCTCTGTTTTGGACTTTCAGCCCAGGAACAGCGCTGATAACACCGATGTTTTTAGTCGCTGCTCAGTAATGTTTAGTCTGACCAAGGACTTTGAGTCTCATAGTCTGCCAGGGAGGAGGGGAAGCCGGGAGGAAGCAGAGACAGGACACCTGACCCGAGCTAGCCAAAGAGGTATTCCATACCACAGCATGTCATGCCCACTATATAAACTGGGGGCAGTTACCCAGAAGGGGTTAGATCACTGCTCGGGTTGGGCTGTGTATGGGTCGGGGAGTGGTAGTTGATTGTATTCCCTTTCCTTCTTATTTTCCTTATCATTATTGTTGGTGGTAGAAGTAGTGGTTTGTGTTATACCTTAGTTACTGGACTGTTCTTATCTCAACCCGTGGGAGTTACATTCTTTTGATGCTCCTCCCCATCCCTCTGGGAGGGAGGGGAGGAAGGGGGCGGGGAGTGAGTGAGTGAGTGGGCTGCGTGGTACTGAATTACCGGCTGGGCTTAAACCATGACAGCATATTTCCTGTCTTTTCCTGTCATTGTTATGTTTAAATTTGCATATTTCTTTTTTTCTCGTTTGCTATCCTGATTGAGATGGTGTGATTTCTTCTAAGGCTTACCCTTATTGGCTTAGGAGAACCTTGCTTTAAGAATTGTTTCCAGTTAAGAATTGTTGCTGTTACTGAATGTGCTTTGATAGTTTTTTCTTAATTTATTTATTTTTTTCTATTATATTTTCATATGCATTATTTTTCTATACTATTTTTTCTTTCCTGAATTGTGATAATCAGTGAAGAATTTTTTCATTCTTAGAATTTCAACTTTCAGATTGCATATGTTGTGTTCAAAATTATCATTTGTAATTGAGGGAAAGAAAAGCAGCAAAACCAAACCATGTCAGAAGTTAAGGAATTTGAAAATGCTTGTTCTTAGTAAATTTAATCATGTGTTTACTTTTGTGATGGCAATTTCCAAAAAGATGGAAAGGAGGGAGAGATTTAAGCATGTTGTCATTATACAGGCCTTATTCCTTGTTTGCAGAATTCAGGCATAAGAATATTTTGCCGAAAGCTGGAAAAAACCTACTTGTAGTTTAATGGACAAGTGTCTCTCTGTTCACCATATCTTGCATTGATCATGCGTCTTTGCCTACTACCTTCTAAAACTCAGACAACTTTCTGGTCCTTGACAGGCCAGTAAACAAGTCTGCAAGACCCATAAATATTTCCTAGAAATACTGCTATTTGAGCCTGGGCCTCTTCATATATATATATATTTTAGAGGTCAGCTGTGAGTTGTTTTGAGTCAGTCTATTTAGTAGACCAAAGCTTCCAGTGAACTGATATGGTTTTGTTGGAAAGTGAAACATGAGCTGGAGTTTGAGTTAGTTTGGTTCTTCAGAAACCACAACGGGTAGTTGTACAGTATAAAAATAGAAATAGTAGTAACTCGGTTAAGTCTTAGATTTTTTTTTTTTCCTCTACAGTACTACTAGTAAAAATAGCCAGAGCATGCTACTGTTATGCTGCTGTATTGCAGAAGTTGTAAGGAAGAGTTTCCTGGATTCTGCAGAACAGCATGTTAGAAATACTTCAATGACGCAAGTAGATTAGAATAGTGGATGTTATAGTGATTGTATGCCTTTATTTTGATGTGGATATAGTATATAGTGTTATTTTAAATCCAGCTTGTTTTACATTTTGCTTGCACATGATTTCTGACATACTAATGCCTGTTGTTATATAATTATCCCAGAAGAGGTACAGGTAACCCTAGGATTGGGTTAGAATAGCTGAAGGCTTTTGTCTGTGTGTGAGACCAGTAGGGTTTTTAACAGCGGACTTGAACATCTGGATGCGAGTTTTTGAAGTGACCAATTTCCCCATGTAGACTAACTCTTGCTAAGATGGTAGCAACAGCTTGTCATGGTTTAACCTCAGGTGGCATCTAAGCACCATGCAGCTGCTTGCTCAGTCATCCCATTGTTGTCCTGTTGTGTCATTCCCCCCCCCCCCCCATCCCCTGGTAGGATGGGGAAGAGAATTGGAAAAGTAAGAAATAAAGACAGTTAATAGGTAAAACAAAAGCTGTGCACGCAAGCAAAGCAAAACGAGGAATTCATTCACCACTTGCCATTGGCTGGCAGGTGTTCAGCCACCTCCAGGAAAACAGGGCTTCATCATGCATAACAGTTACTTGGGAAGACAGTGCCATCACTCTGTGTGTGTGTGTGTGTGTGTGTGTGTGTCCCGTTGTCCATGTCCTGTCCATCTGTCCCCTCCTTTCCCTAGTGTTGTGGTTTAAGCCGAGCTGGTAACCTGGCACCATGCAGGTGTTTGCTCACACACGTACCCCTCCCCCGGCGGGATGGGGAGGAGAATTGAAAGAATGTAAGCCCTACAGGTTGAGATAAGAGTCCAATAACTAAAGTATAATACAAAACTACTACCACTAATAATGATAAGGGAAATAGCAAGGGGAGAAAATATAAACTTAAAAGAGGAAAGGAAAAAAGCCCAAACCAATAACCAGCAGTGATGCACAATACAATTGCTCACCACCCACCTGACCTGAGCAGCGATCTGGGCCTTCTGGGTAACTCCCCCCAGTTGATATACTGGGCATGACATCTTGTGGTATGGAATACCCCTTTGGCTACTTTGGGTCATGTGTCCTGTCTCTGCTTCTTCCTGGCTTTCCCAGCCCCTTCTCACAGGCAGAGCATGAGGCTGAAAAGTCCTTGATCAGGGTAAATGGTATTTAGCAACAGTTAAAACATGGGTGTGCATTATTCTCAGACTGAAGCTGAAACACAGCACTGTACCAGCTACTAGGAAGGAGAAAAATAACTGTTACAGCTGAACCCAGGACACCCAGCTTGATATGCTGAGTGTGACATCCTATGGTACAGAGTATTCCTTTAGTTAGTTGGGGTCAGATGTCCCAGCTGTGACCCTCCCAAATTTCT
The DNA here is from genome assembly GCF_028554395.1 of Pezoporus wallicus. Taxonomy (NCBI): domain Eukaryota; kingdom Metazoa; phylum Chordata; class Aves; order Psittaciformes; family Psittacidae; genus Pezoporus; species Pezoporus wallicus. The sequence goes on from NW_026639689.1 coordinate 19,324, forward strand.
GTGCACCCTGAGTCTATTTGCTGGTGAGGTGGTGTGAGAGGCAGAAAAATCCTTGACTCTGTGTAAGCACTGCTCAGCAATAAGGAAAACATCCCTGAATTATCAACACTGTTTTCAGCACAAATCCACAACATAGTCCCATGCCAACTGCTATGAAGAAAAATAGCTCTACTCTGGCCAAAATCAGCACACAGCTGAAACAAGTCTACTTTAGGTCACCAGATAGTCTCTGTAATACTTGGAGATGAGAGGAATTTCATTAGAGAGTAGTTTTTGATCACTCATGATCACGTTTCCATGACCTTTTTGTCTTAAATTATGATTGTATAATATTTAACTATTTACAAATATTGGCAGATAGGACAGAAGAAATTAGCATATCTGTGCTCTAAAAGATTACATCACTTCCTCACCAATGTTTTTAATAATACTTATATTGAGTACACTACAGTGTTGCTCCCCTCTCCTGAGGGAGCAAAAGAAGTGGAATTAATCCTACTTTTTCTTGGTGTTAAAGTAGTAATAGTACTGCTACCACCAATAGTAATGATGGCTTGACTTCGTGAAGGAAGATTTGGGAAGGGCTTTACCCACGCTTGCTACAAGCGCGCTGATGACTAAAACGGCGAATGTGGGATAGACAAATCCGGTTGCAAAAAGCACAACGAAAGGTCTCCTTGGGTGGTATAGACGAGGCACGATTCTTTCTATATTGTCTTTTCTCCTCGAGACTAATTCTGCGTGTGTTCTCAAAGGAGACAACACCGTTATGTATGGTGTGTCTCCAGGTCTCCTGATTGGAGGCCAAGGTGGACCATTGATGGTAGTCAATATGGCCAAGGCTGAGGTATTGTTTCAGGGAGTCCTTATATCCCCTCTTTGGGGCACTTCGCTTGTGGCAGCCGGTGGTGAGTTCACCGTAAAACACAATCTTGGGGAGGTGGTGATCCTCCATCCTGGAGACGTGCCCTGCCCAGCGCAGCTGTGACTTCAGCAATATGACTTTGATACTGGTGACCCCTGCCTGTTCAAGGACAATAACATTTGACACAGTCAGTCCAATGGATGTTTAGAATTGTCCGGAGGCAGCGCTGATGGAAGCATTTGAGGAGTTGCAGGTGATGGTGGTAGATAACCCATGATTCAGAGCCATATAAAAGAGTAGACAGTACAATGGCTCTATAGACAATGATCTTTGTACTTTTCTTCAGGTGTTTATTGCACCAGACTCTTTTATGGAGTTTTCTGAAGGCTCTATATGCCTTTGCTCTTCTGTTATCTGTATCTTTGTCGATCATGGCATCTGAGGAAATAATGCTTCCCAGATGGCTGAACTGCTGAATCGATTTAAGCTCTGACTCGCCAATGGTAATGTGGGGATGATGGTAATCTTCTTGGGGGTGCAGGTTGGCAGAGAGCTACTGTCTTCTTCAAGCTAACTTCCAGCCCAAAAAGCTCAGCTGCCTCCACAAAGCAAGATGTTAAGCACTGCAGAGCTGCTTCTGTGTGGGCAACAAGGGCGGCATCGTCAGCAAAAAGCAGTTGACGGACAAGGTGATTTAGGGTCTTAGTGTGGGCCTTCAGCTGCCTTAGATTGAATAGGCTCCCATTGGTACAACATCAAATATAAATGCTGTTTTGTTTGCCAAGGTCTACCGTAGCCCTTTGGAGCATCATGCTGAAGAAGATTGTGAATAAAGTTGGTGCGAGAACACAACCTTGTTTCACACCACTTTTTATTGGGAAGGGCTCGGAGAGTGCATCGCCATATCTGACTTGGCCGTGCTGATCCTCATGTAACAGAATAATCATTTTGAGGAACTTGGGGGGACAGCCTAATCGTTCCAAGATCAGCCACAGGCCTTTTCTGCTCACAGTGTCAAAAGCTTTGGTGAGGTCAATGAAAGTTACATAGAGTCCCTTATTCTGTTCTTTACACTTCTCTTGCAGTTGTCTGAGAACAAATACCATGTCTGTGGTACTTCTGTTAGCTCTGAAACCAAATTGACTTTCAGGTAGTATTCTTGCAAGCATTTTTCCAGCAATGGAGAGCAGAGTTATACCTCAGTAGCTTGAGCAGTCTGACTTTACACCTTTTTTCTTATACAGAGTGATGATGATTGCATCACGAAAATCTGATGGTAATTTACCTTGTTCCCAACAGCACACAACTAGCTCGTGATGGAACACCTTATCCTTGGTACCATCTTAAGGCATATCAAGGATAAGAAGGTTATGAGGGGCAGTCAACATGGCTTCACCAGGGGGAAATCATGTTTGACCAATCTCTTAGCCTTTTATGAGGAAATAACACGGTGGATGGATGATGGCAGAGCGGTGGATGTGGTCTACCTTGACCTCAGCAAAGCATTTGACACAGTCTCCCACAGCATCCTCACGGCTAAAATGAGGAAGTGTGGACTGGATGATCAGGTAGTGAGGTGGACTGCGAACTGGCTGAAGGAGAGAAGCCAGAGAGTTGTAGTCTATGGGGCTGAGTCTAGTTGGAGGCCTGTAACTAGTGGAGTGCCTCAAGGGTCAGTACTGGGACCGGTATTATTTAATATATTCATCAATGATTTGGATGAGGGAATTGAGTGTACTATCAGCAAGTTTGCTGATGACACTAAGCTGGGAGGAGTGGCTGATACGCCAGAAGGCTGTGCTGCCATCCAGCGAGACCTGGATAGGCTGGAGAGTTGGGCAGGGAGTAACTTGATGAAATATAACAAGGGAAAGTGTAGAGTCCTGCATCTGGGCAGGAACAACCCCAGGTTCCAGTATAGGTTGGGGAACGACCTGTTAGAGAGCAGTGTAGGGGAGAGGGACCTGGGGGTCCTAGTGGACAACAGGATGACCATGAGCCAACACTGTGCCCTTGTGGCTAAGAAGGCCAATGGCATCCTGGGGTGTATTAGAAGGGGGTGGTTAGTAGGTCGAGAGAGGTCCTCCTTCCCCTCTACTCTGCCCTGGTGAGACCGCATCTGGAGTATTGTGTCCAGTTCTGGGCCCCTCAGTTCAAGAAGGACAGGGAGCTGCTGGAGAGAGTCCAGCGCAGGGCAACAAAGATGATTAAGGGAGTGGAACATCTGCCTTATGAGGAAAGACTGAGGGAGCTGGGTCTCTATAGTTTGGAGAAGAGGAGACTGAGGGGTGACCTTATCAGTGTCTATAAATATATAAAGGGGGAGTGTCACGAGGACGGAGCCAGGCTCTACTCAGTGGCAAACAATGATAGGACAAGGGGTAATGGGTACAAACTGGAACACAAGAGGTTCCACTTAAACTTGAGAAGAAACTTCTTCTCATTGAGGGTGACGGAACACTGGAACAGGCTGCCAAGGGAGGTTGTGGAGTCTCCTTCCCTGGAGACATTCAAAACCCGCCTGGACGCATTCCTGTGTAACATTATCTAGGTGTTCCTGCTCTGGCAGGGGGATTGGACTAGATGATCTTTCGAGGTCCCTTCCAATCTCTAACAATAAAAAAAAAAACAAAAAAAAAAACTTTAGCTTGGTCTCCATGCTTCCAGATTTTGGGTGGGATTCTGTTGACCCCAGCTGCCTTGCCAGTTTTCACCTGCTGTATAGTCTGAAGAGTCTCTGCCATGGTAGGGGCTATGTCCAATTCATTTTTCACCGGATGTTGTAGAATGTGCTGGATTCCTTTGCCTTGGACTAAACGGTTAGCACTAAAGAGTGTTTGAAAATGTTCAGACCAACAATTCAGGATGGAGATTTTATCTGTAAGAAGTGTTTGGCCATCTGCACTAAGTAAGGGGGTTTGAACCTGGCATGTAGATCCATACACTGCTTTCAGAGCCTCATAGAATCCTCTGTGGTCACCCATATCTGTGCATAGTTGAGTCTTTTCTGCTAGGTTGAGCCACTACTTGTTCTGGATGTCTTGAAGCTTCTGTGGGAGTTTACTGCATGCAAGACAAAAGGCTGCTTTTCTTACATGGCAAAATGGCTGAGTGAGGTGTGCTTGATGGGCACATCTCTTCTTTTTCAGCAATTCCTGGACCTCCTGATTGTTATTATCAAACCAGTCTTTGTTTTTCTTTAAGGAGAACCCAAAGGATTCTTCGGAGGACTGCAGGATGCTATTTTTAATATGTTGCTGAAGTGCTTCAGGAGAAGAATCTATAAGATGGTCTTCAAGCCTAGTTTAAAGGTTAGCCTGAAAGCTGTCCCTCACTGCAGCTATTTGAAGATCATTAACCTTGAGCCTCCTCCTCGGAATGCTGCTCCTCTTAGGTTTGGGCTTAAAGTGGAGGTTAAGTTTGCAATGCACAAGGCACTGGTCTGTTTGAAATTCTGCACTAGGCATCACTCGGGTGTGACAGACATTGCAAGCATTTTCTCTGGTGCACTAAGACAAAATCGGTAAGGTGCCAATGTTTAGTTTAAGGATGCATCCAGGTTGTCTTCAGGCTGTCTTTCTGCTGGAAAATAGTATTGGTGATGGTAAGCTGCTGCTCTGCACAAAACTCTAGCAAGAGGCGTCCGTTATTGCAGCTACCAACACAGTGCTTGCCTAGTACTCCTTTCCAGGCTTCAAAGTTCTTGCCTACTCGGGTGTTGAAGTCACCAAGGATTATGGTCCTATCATCTATAGGAGCCTTTTGAGTGAGGCAATGCAGGTCGGTGTAGAATTTGTCTTTTTCTGCAGAGTCAGCCTGCAGAGTTGGAGCATATATGCTGAAAAGAACATGTTGCTTATTGTGTAGTGGAAGGCGTGAGGAGATCATACGATTGGAATGACCTATTGGCAAATTTTGAAGTTTAGAGATGATGGAGTTTTTAATCATGAAGCCAACTCCAGAAAGATGAATTTCAGTTTTGGATTTACCTTACTAATAGTGTGTATAGCCAGCACCATGTTCTTTAAGGCTGCCTTCCTCATGAAGGTGAACTTCACTGAGAGCAGCAATGTTGATGTTGAGTTGTGACAGTTTGTGGGCAACTAGTGCAGAATGGTGCTCAGGATGCCCATTGTCCGCTGTATCGAGCATGGTTCTGATGTTACAACATGCGAGTGTCAATCTGGACACACCTTTGGAGGCAGGTGTATGCCTTTGTCTCTTTGTCTTTGATCGACTGCAACAAAAGATGCCCGTTGGCTGCGGCTAGCCAGCCAGGTGGAGGGGAGATGATCTTTGGTTAGGCCACCTTTTCTAGGCCTCTCTCCATATGGAGCAAGCAGTGCTGTCCTTGAAAAAAGGCTGCTTGGTCATTCAGGATGTTGCCGAACAAGATTGTCATCTCCTGGGTCAATCTTGAGCAACCAATGTACTGAACCGCCTGCATGCAGGGTTGGGTCCACGGCTTCCAGTGCACCTTATCACCTGCCGTTTTGTCCCTCGCCTGTCGCTACAGAGCTTTTGCAAGTGTGAGTAAACCCTTTGGGCCTGCACAGTGGATTTTTTAGGTGAGGCACAGTGTGTGCAGAACTGGCCCCACCCTTTATACCTGAGGTTTATTTGCCAGGGCCTAGCGAGCTTGGACAGTGACAGCAAAGTCCTCAGGTTGTAGGTTTGGTTAGAGTATCCTTCTCTTAGATGGAAGGCCTTACAAGGCTAAACGAGCTCCATCTGCCCAGGTTTGAAGTTACAGTTGTCCTTCTCCTAGGATGGTTGCCCAAAGGCTAGTGAGCCCATCCTGCCCATGGACACACTTTGTTTGACCATTCAGTTGAGACCTGTCTGGCATGGGAGACCCTACCAGAGGCATATTCCACCACCAGCATAGCTCTCAACCTCACAAGGGCACACAAGCTCTTTCCCCACTACAAGGGGGTGTCCATGAAAGAGACCACCAATAATAATAATGATAAGGGAAATAACAAGGGAAGAGAATACAACCGCTCACCACCCACCGACCGATACACAGCCCAACCTGAGCGGTGATCTAACCCTTCTGGGTAATTGCCCCAAGTTTATATAGTCGGCATGATGTGCTGTGGTATGGAATACCTCTTTGGCTAGTTTGGGTCAGGTGTCCTGTCTGCTTCCTCCCGGCTTCCCCTCCTCCCTGGCAGAGCATGAGACTCGGGAAGTCCTTGGTCAGTCTAAACATTACTGAGCAGCAACTAAAAGCATCGGTGTTATCAGTGTTGTTCCCAGGCTGAAAGAAAAAACACAGCACTGCACCAGCTACTAAGAAGGAGAAAAATGACTGCTACTGCTGAACCCAAGGCACCCAGCAAATTCTTTATGTGCACACAGGAACTTTATTCCCCTCTATGGTCCATAAAAGTTCTGATTGGGCTGGGCCAGCCCTGGTGGCAGATCCCCTAGTGGATCCAGGTGGCTTTTGGTAAATGTGTATTCCAGTGTTCGAAAGTCCCACCACCCATTGCTCTCAGTGTAATTTTTAACAGCCCATTGTACTGTTAAATATTCCCAGAGGCTGGTGCCTGATAGGGGGTATGATATACCCACTCAATGCCATGCTCTTTGGCCCAATTTTCTATAAGCTTGTTCTGGAAATGAGTCCCATTGTCTGACTCAGTTTTCTCTGGGGTGCCCTGTTGACACAAGATTAGTTCCTCAGGGCCCATGATAGTGTTCTGGGCAGTGGTGTGGGGCACAGTGTATGTTTTCAACCATCTGGTGGTTGCTTCCACCGTGGTAAGCACATGGTGCTTGCTTTGGCAGGTTGGTGGGAGTGTGATATGGTCAGTTTGCCAGGCCTCCCCATATTTGTATTTCAGCCATGGTCCTCCATACCAAAGAGGCTTTAACCATTTAGCTTGCTTAATTGCAGCACATGTTTCACATTCCTGAATAACCTGGGCAATAGTGTCCATTGTTAAGTCTACCCCTCGATCACAAGCCCATCTGTATGTTGCATCTCTGCCCTGATGGCCTGAGGTGTCATGGGCTCACCAGGCTAAAAATAAATCACCCTTACGTTGCCAGTCTAAATCCATCTGAGCCACCTCAACTTTAGCAGCTTTATCCACCTGTTGGTTGTTCTTATGTTCCTCAGTGGCCTGACTCTTAATTTTTCTGTTATTTTTTGGATTTGTCTGGATTCTGCATTTTTTCAGGAGTGAAATTCCAAAGCACTGGAGGAGCCAACTGGCTTAAGTGCTTCCCATACTTCAGTCTTAGAAGCTTGATCCTCCTGTTGGTTGTTCTGGTGTTCCTCAGTGGCCAGACTCTTCAGTACATGGGGGTCTACATGGCGTACCTTCACCACCAGGTTCCGCACCTGGGCAGTGATATCTTGGCACAGTGCAGCAGCCCAGATGGGTTTACCTCTGCGTTGCCAGTTGCTCTTCCATTGCTGCAACCACCAGCACAGGGCATTTTCTGTCATCCTTGAATCAAGAGATATAAAGTTCTGGCTGTTTTTCTTGTTCAGCAAAGTCCAAGGAGAGCTGGATTGCTTTCACCTTTGCTAAGTGACTCAATTCACCTTCTCCTTGAGGAGTTTCTGAAACTTGTTGTCTGGGACTCCATACAGCTGCCTTCCATCTCAGATGCTTTCCTACAATATGTCAGGACCCATCAGTAAACAAGGCATATTGCTTCTCACTTTCTGACAGTTTATTATATGGTGGGTCCTCTTAATCACCCATCACCTCCTTCTCTGCTGACATTCTGAAATCTTTGCCCTCTGGCCAGTCCATGATGACTTTTAGGCTTCCTGGGTGACTGGATTTCCTGTTTGAGCTCGTTGTGTAATTAGTGCAGCCCACTTACTCCATGTAGCATTGGTTGCATGATGTGTAGCAGAGACCCCACCTTTGACCATCCAGCCCAGCACAGGCAACCGGTGTGACAGGAGGACCTGTGCTTCAGTGCCTGTCACTTCTGAAGCAGCTTGGACCCCTTCATAGGCTGCCAGTATCTCTTTTTCAGTTGGAGTATAGCTGGTCTTGCATCCTCTGTATCTCCGACTCCAAAAGCTGAGGGGTCAACCTCCAGTCTCCCGTGGAGTTTTCTGCAGAGGCCCAAGGTTAAAACTTAAACAGGGGAAGTTTAGATTGGATATAAGGAAGAAGTTCTTTACTGTAAGGGAGGTGAGGCACTGGAATGGGTTGCCCATGGAAGCCTTGAATGCTCCATTCCTGGCAGTGTTCAAGTCCAGGTTTCACAGAGCCTTGGGTGGCATGGATTAGTGTGAGGTGTCCCTGCCCATGGCATGGGGGTTGGAACTAGATGATCTTAAGGTCCTTTCCAAACCTAAGTATTCTATGGTTCTATGACCATTCTCCCCAGCTGCGGTGTAAAGCACATTTTTCACATCTTTCCGAGTCCGGAGTGGTCCAAGGGCTACTGTGTCAACTGTCTGTCATTTCATTTGTTCAAAGGCTCATTGCTCAGGGCCCCATTTGAAATCATTCTTCTTCCGGGTCACATGATAGAGAGGGCTTACAGTCAGACTGTAATTTGGGATGTGCATTCTCCAGAACCCCACAACACCCAAGAAAGCTTGTGTTTCTTTCTTATTAGTTGGTGGAGACTTTGCTGTTACCTTATTGATCACGTCTGTGGGGATCTGTCAACATCTGTCTTGCCATTTTATTGCCAGAAGTTGAATCTCCTCTGCAGGTCCCTTGACCTTACTCTATTTTATGGCAAAACCAGCTTTCAGCAGGATTTGGATTGTTTTCCTCCCTTTCTGAAAAACTTCTTCCACTGTATCGCCTCACATGGTAATGTCATCAATGTATTGCAGGTGTTCTGGAGCATGCCCCCATTCCAATACAGTCTGGATCAGTCCATGGGAAATGGTAGGGCTGTGTTTCCACCCCTGGGGCAGTTTGTTCCAAATGAACTGGAAACCCTCAAGTAAAAGCGAACTGTGTCCTGCGCTCTGCTGCCACAGGGATTGAGACAAATGCATTGGCAGTATCGGTTGTGGCATCCCTCTTCACTGCCTTTGACTCTAGTTGACATTGACATTCCAGCATGTTTGGTAAGGCAGCACTCAGTGCTGATATGACTTATGTATGGTGAGTTTGAGATCCTCAGGATGGGGAGAATAGCATGCAGCAAGCTCACTGCCCTGGACTTAAAGAGGGCAGACTTAGGCCTTTTCAGGAACCTGCTTAGTAAGGTTCCATGGGATATAGCCCTAGAGGGCAGAGGGTCCCAAGACTTTAGGTTGATATTCAAGGATCACCTACTGCAAGCTCAGGAGTGTTGCATCCCAACTAGAAGGAAGTGCAGCAGGAGGGCCGGGAGACCTCCATGGATGGATAAGGAGCTGCTGGTGAAACTTCGAAGGAAAAAAGAAGCTTATGAAAGGTGGAAGCAAGGACGGACGGCCTGGGAAGAATACAGACTCGTTGTCTGGGTAGCTAGGGACCAGGTTAGGAAAGCTAAGGCCTAGTTAGAATTAAACTTTGCTAGGGATGTTAAGGATAACAGGAAGGGATTCTATAGGTATGTAGCAAATAAAAGACAGACTAGGGACAATGTGGGCCCTTTCCGGAAGCTATTGGGAGTACTGGCTACCCTGGATTTGGAGAAGGCTGAGGTTCTGAAAGACTTCTTTGCCTCGGTCTTCACTGGAAAAGGCTCTGACTGCACCACCCAAGTCTTGGAAGGCAGATGCAGGGACTGTGAGAAAGAAGACCTAGGGGCCACTGTAGGAGAGGATCTAGTTCGTGACCATCTTAAAAATCTGAACGTGCACAAGTCCATGGGTCTTGATGAAATCCATCCGGGGGTCCTGAAGGAGCTGGCAAATGTAGTTGCTAAGCTACTGGCCATCATATTTGAAAAATCATGGCAGTCAGGTGAAGTTCCCAATGACTGAAAAAAAGGAAATATAATCCCCATTTTTCAAGAAGGGAAAAATGGATGACCCGGGGAATTACAGACCAGTCAGTCTCACCTCTGTGCCTGGCAAAATCTTGGAGCAGATTCTCCTGGAAAGCATGTTAAGGCACATGAAAATCAGCAAGGTGCTTGGTGACACTAAGGGGAAATCCTGCCTGACCAATTTGGTGGCCTTCTATGATGGGGCTACAGAACTGATGGACAGGTTTAGAGCAGTTGATGTCGTCTACCTGGACTTGTCCAAAGCATTCGAGTCTGTCCCACACGACATCCTTGTCTCTAAATTGGAGAGAAATCAATTTGATAGCTGGACCACTCGATGGATAAAGAGCTGGCTGGATGGCTGCATGCAAAGAGTTGTGGTCAATGGCTCAATGTCAGGCTGGAGACCAGTAACAAGTAGTGGTATCCCTCAGGGATCGGTGTTGGGACCTGCCTTGTTCAACATCTTTGGCAGTGACATGGACACTGGGATTGAGTGCACCCTCAGCAAGTTTGCTGATGACACCAAGCTGTGTGGTTCGGTTGATATGCTGGAAGGAAGGAGTGCCATCCAGAGGGCCCTTGATACACTTGTGAGGTGGACTGATGCCAACCTTATGAAGTTTAAGCATGATAAGTGCAGGGTCCTGCACCTGGGTCAGAGCAATCCCAGGCACAGCTACAGGTTGGGCAGAGAAGAGATTCAGAGCAGCCCTGTGCAAAAGGACTTGTTGGTGTTGGTCAATGAGAAAATTAACATGAGCCGGCAGTGTGTGCTCGCAGCCCAGTAGGCCAACTATATCCTTGGCCGCATCAAAAGTAGCGTGACCAGCAGGTCAAAGGAGGTGATCCTGCCCCTCTACTCTGCTCTTGTGAGACCTCACTTGGAGTATTATGTACAGGTCTGGTGTCCTCAACATAAAAAGGACATGGAGCTGTTGGAACAAATCCAGAGGAGGGCCACGAGGATGATCAGGGGACTGGAGCACCTCCTGTGTGAAGATAGGCTGAGAAAGTTGGGGCTGTTCAGCCTGGAGAAGAGAAGGCTGCATGGAGACCTCATAGCAGCCTTCCAGTATCTGAAGGGGGGTATAAGTATGCTAGGAATGCACTGTTCATTAGGGATTGTAGTGACAGGACAAGGGGTAATGGGGTAAAACTTAAACAGGGGAAGTTTAGTTTGGATGTGAGGAAGAAATTCTTTACTGTGAGGGTGGTGAGCCGCTGGAACGGGTTGCCCAGTTAAATTGTGAATGCTCCATCCCTGACACTGTTCAAGGCCATGTTGGATGAAGCCTTGGGTGACATGGTTTAGTGTGAGGTGTCCCAGCCCAAGGCAGGGGGGTTGGACCTAGGTTGTCTAAAGGTCCTTTTCAACCCTAACTACTTTATGATTCTATGATTTCATGCCACCACAGTCTGTTTTTAGTCTCCACTCTCCGTTAGACTTTTGCACTGGCCTTATGGGCCTATTAAAGGTTGATTGGGTCCTGCTGATCACTTCTTGGCTCTCCAGTCTTGTGATCAGATTATGGATGGGAATCGGGGAGCGTTGGTTGATGCATTTTTTGATGCTGGTGCACTGTTGCGATTGCGATTGGCACTTGTTTTTCTTTCATCTTCTGTAACCCCTTTTGCCTTATATTCCTGTGGGACTGATGTGCCAGGCCATCTGATCGACAGAGTTCAGTAAATGTGATTGTCTCTCTTCTCCACCTGGTTGGAGACAGGGCCCCTCTAATAGTGGTCATAACATTCTCTAGTTATGTCTTGTAGAAAGGGATTAGAATTCCTTTTCATAGGAGTTGGAGCAAAATCATGTCTTGCACTCCATCTGGAAAACTGCTCACCTGAGACAGCAACAGCAACTCTCCTTGGAGGATCCCCATTGACCATTGATTTGTTTTTCAAGTCACGCACCTGTTCCTCCAGGACTGAGGTGGGTTTTCCATCCCCCTTTCTCATGTCTTCTTTGTGATTCCACAGGCAAAAACATAGGGTGTACTTCCTGTATCTTCCCTCTCAGGCAGTGCCTTTTGTTAATAGCTGAGATGTGGGTTGGTGCACGAGGGGGAGCTGGATGGATTGGATATATGATCTCTTAATTGTTTGACTTATTGAGACAGTTTTTCCACAGCTGAAATGATCGAAGAGGTGGGATTGTCTTCAAACTCTTGGACTTGATGACTCGCTTCATACACTGTTAGTGCCACTGTATCCCTCCAGCTCATTGATGCTAATGAGTGGTCAAATGTGATTGTGCACTCTGTGTAAGTTTACACCACATGGGTCCTGTACATTTGACTTCACCTGGATTTAAGTATGCGTTCCCAGCATCTGGCTTATGATAGATCATTTTTAGAATGGCTGATTCCCTCAGGTACTGGAGGCCTTTTTCTGTTGTGGTCCACTTGGCTGAGTGATACCTAATATTTTCCTTGTAGGGATGCCTTTCCTTCACACCTGCGAAGAGCTGCCTTTAAAGGCTGAGGGGTCATTTCTTTTTCACAGTTGCTTTCTCGGTTCCCCCTTCCTTAGCAAGTGATCCCAGCTGCTTGTCTTCACCGTCTTCTAATTTGTCTCTGTGGCACCATTGTCCTGGCATTGGAGCATCCAGGTGATGATGTGATCACTTGGACCACGGCTGAAATCTTTTTGAGTATCCCACAGCTCAATCAAGGACGGGGATTTACAAGTTGTGTCTTGTTCTGCCTCTTCCTCTTTTTCTTGTAATCGTTCCTCTGGTTTTAGTAATGGCCCTTGTTCAGTGAAAGAAGGTGAAGGAGTTGTTTTTTGTTTCTGTTTCCTTCTGCACCTAGTGCTAACTGATACCAACACAGGTTGGTTCTCTGATTCAGTTGTATCACTTATCACTGGTGTCATTTTTCTCCTTAGTAGCTGGTGCAGTGCTGTGTTTCTGACTTTCAGCTTGGGAACAACACTGTTAACACTGATACTTTCAGTTGTTGCTCAGTAATGTTTAGTCTGACCAAGGACTTTCTGAGTCTCATGCTCTGCCAGGGAGGAGGGGAAGCCAGGAGGAAGCAGAGACGGGACACCTGACCCGAACTAGCCAAAGAAGTATTCCATACCACAGCACATCATGCCCACTATATAAACTGGGGGCAGTTACCCGGAGGGGTTAGATCACTGCTTGGGTCGGGCTGTGTATCGGTTGGTGGTGGTGAGCGGTTGTATTCTCTTCCCTTGTTATTTTCCTTATTGTTATTGTTGGTGGTAGCAGTAGTGGTTTGTGTTATACCTTAGTTACTGGACTGTTCTTATCTCATCCCGTGGGAGTTACATTCTTTTGATTCTCCTCCCCATCCCTCTTGGAGCGGGGGGAGGAAGAGGGAGTGTGAGTGAGTGAGTGGCTGCGTGGTTCTGGGTTGCTGGTTGGGCTTAAACCATGACGGTTCATTGTGGCACCCAACGTGGGGCACAAAGGGTTGGGGTAATGACAGATCTGACCAGAGTGTGTCTAATCATATTTGTGGTAAGCATTTATTGTTTCGGATTAATAGTCGCTCATCACAATGCTGATTTATTGGCTCTCAAAGTTGTTGCTTTTGATCTCACAGTTTCAGCATGTTGTACCTTACTTACAGCTGATATTTGCTGTTTTAGTGTTTATTGGCTGGGGGGCTTGGGCTAAGGTTCATATTTCACTGTACTTTATGGTAATGACTTCTAATACAATAGAGTCATTGATCATGAAACTGATCTGGCTTGCGTTCCAGGTGTGGTCATCACCTCTATACTTTGGGAGTTGTATAATAGAAGTGTTTAGCAGTTACACATCTTAATTTTTCTCCTCAGGTGGTCAACCTATGAAGGAGACATTCCCTCACCTTCCCAGCCCCCCCCCCCCCCCCTTAATCTATTTACAGCATCATTTGAGAGTTCTGAAGGTTTTGAATGGCCTTTGGGTACCCTTGAGTCCTGCCTGCTGTTTGTGATGGAGATCACCGTGTTGGCATGCATACAGAGTGTTTTTCCCACAACCATTTTGTCTGATCTCGAAAGTTAAGCAGTGTCAAGTTTGGGTCTTGTGTAGTGTTAGATGACAATATAGGAGGGCCTATGCTTACAGAGCCCTGTTCAACATTGTCCAGCACCTTCAAAGGGAAAAAAACGTCCCTGGATCTGATGGCAGAGCAACAGACAATGCAGCTACTCAAAGTACAGCAACTGCACCAAGCCAGTGATAAGGACAGCAGCTACTCAAACTCTGACAGCAACAGACAGTGCAGCTACTCCAGCTCCAAGCCCAGCAGCTGCACCAGCCCAGCGACAAGTACAGCAGCTACCTAAACTCTGACTACAACAGACAATGCAGCTGCTGGTGCTACTCCAAACCCAAGCCCAATAGCTGCACCAACCCTGACAACAGATACTGCAGCCACTCCTACCACAGTGATAATCATTGCAGCTGAACCAGAGGACCGATTCGTGCCAGTATCGGTTGCCTCTGTATGCAAGGGGAAAAGCGAAAAAGAGGCACAAAAAGCAACCTGTATAGCGAAGAAAGATGAAGAAACAATGCAGTAACTACACGGGGCAGCATCTGATTAGGAGTTATTATGTGAATCAGAGGAAGGAGAAGAAGAGGTGACTTCTTGACCCCAGACCTCAACCGAACTACAGAATATGCAAGAAGATTTTACCCGTCAACCAGGGGAGCGTATCTTCACCTGGTTGCTCCAATGTTGGGACGATGGGGTGGATGGTCATGAACTAGAAGGTAGGGAAGCTAAGCAGCCTGGATCACTTACTAGGGAAGGGGGAAATGGCAAAGCAATTGCGAAAGAAAAACAGTCCCTCAGCCTTTGGAGGTGGCTCTTGGCAGCTGTGAAAGAAAGGCTTCTATACAAGGATGATGTTATTACTCCTTTGGCCAACTGAACCACAACAGAGAAAGGCATCCAGTCCCTGAGGGAATCAGGCATCATAGAGATGATCTATCGCAGGCCAGATGCTGGGAATGCACCCATAGATCCAGATTAAGTTGAATTTACACAACCCATGTGGTGGAAATTTACCCGGAATGCACCGTCATCATATGCCCACTCATTGGCAGTAATAACCTGGAATGATATAGCACCACTGATAAGGGATGAAATGATTTGTCAACTCTGAGAGATTGAAGACAGTCTCACCCCTTCCATCATCTCAGCTGTGGAAAAACTGTCTCAGGAGTTCAAACAGTTGAGAGACGATATGTCCTATCTGTCCAGCTCCCCGCGTGTACCAACCCATGTCTCAGCTATTAACAAGAGGCGTCCTACTGCTCAAGAGAGAAGATACAGGAGGTATACACCACAGGCCACCCTATGGTTTTACCTGCAGGATGACGGAGAAGATATGAGGAACTGGGATAGAAAACCTACCTCAGCTCTGGAGGAACAGGTGCATGAATTGAAAAGGAGAACAAAAATCAAGGATGATCATGCCATGAAAGCTGCAGCTTCAGTCTCTGGTGAGCAGCTTCCCAGATAAGGAAGACTAATCACTTTTTACAAGACGTAAGTGTCCAGTGTTGTGTTAGCTATTAGAGGGGCCCTGCCTCCAGCCAGGTGGAGGTAGGGTACAGTCAGATTTACTGGACTGTGTGGATCAAATGGCCTGGCACATCAGTCCCATGGGAGTATAAGGCTCTAGTAGATACTGGTGCACAGTGTACTCTGATGCCATCAAGCTGTCAAGGGGCAGAACCCATTTGTATTTCTGGAATGACAGGAGGATCCCAAGAGTTGACTGTACTGGAGGCTGTAATCAGCCTGACTGGGAGGAAGTGGCAAAAGCACCCCTATTGTGACTGGTCCAGAGGCTCCATGCATCCTTGGCATAGACTACCTCAGGAGAGGGTACTTCAAAGACCCAAAAGGGTACCGATGGGCTTTTGATATTGCTGCTTTTGAGACAGAGGAAATTGAGCAGCTGTCCACCTTGCCTGGTCTTTCAGAGGATCCTTTTTTTGTGGGGTTGCTGAAGGTCAAAGAACAATAAGTGCCAACAGTGCACCGGCATCAATATCGCACCAACCGAGACTCCCTGATTCCTATCCAGAAGCTGATCCGTTGACTGGAGAGCCAAGGAGTGATCAGCAGGACCCGCTCACGCTTTAATAGCCCCACATGGCTAGGGCGAAAGTCTGGTGGAGAGTGAAGACTAACAGTAGACTATCGTGGCCTGAATGAAGTCACACCACCATTGAGTGCTGCCGTACTGGACATGCTAGAACTTCAATATGAACTGGGGTCAAAGGCAGCCAAGTGGTATGCTACAATTGATATTGCCAATGCATTTGTCTCAACTCCTTTGGCAGCAGAGTACAGGCCATGGTTTGCTTTTATTTGGAGGGGTGTCCAGTTCACTTGGAACCGACTGCCCCAGGGGTGGAAACACAGCCCTACCATCTGCCATGGATTGATCCAGACTGCACTGGAACAGGGGCAAGCTCCAGAACACCTGCAATACATTAATGATATTATCATGTGGGGCGATACAGCAGAAGTTTTTGAGAAAGGGAGGAAAATAATCCAAATCCTGCTGAAAGCTGGTTCTGCCATAAAACAGAATAAGGTCAAGGGACCTGCACAGGAGATCCAGTATTTGGGAATGAAATGGCAAGATGGACATAGACAGATCCCCACAGACATGATCAACAAGATAATAGCAATGTCTCCACCAACTAATAAGAAAGAAACACAAGCTTTCTTGGGTGTTGTGGGGTTCTGGAGAATGCACATCCCAAATTACAGTCTGATTGTAAGCTCCCTCTATCACGTGTCCCGGAATAAGAATGATTTTAAATGGGGCCCTGAGCAACAACAAGCCTTTGAACAAATTAAATGCGAGATAGCTCATGCGGTAGCCCTTTCACCAGTCCGGACTGGGCCAAATGTAAAAAATGTGTTCTACACTGCAGCTGGGGAGAATGGTCCTACCTGGAGCCTCAGGCAGGAAGGAGGGGGAGTGAGTGAGTGGCTGTATGGTTCTGGGTTGCTGGCTGGGCTTAAACCATGACAGTAGCCATAGTACCTGCCACTGGAGTCTGAGTCCTTCTTTCAAGCTGCAGTGCTTCTCACGGGGTTTGGAGTTGCCACAGGTAGTTGTTTAACCCTAAGTAAGATTCCTAGCAAAAGAACCAGGCTCATTTCAAGTGTTCTCAAAGGATACTTAAAATCTTTAAAATTCTCAGATACTGCTGTTGTTATTCTAGAGGAGGAGGAAGATATTGGAATGGAAGAAGGGAGAAAGGAAAGAAGGATCCAAGGTGAAAAGGAAGCATTTAAGCTGTAGGAAGAAGTTTTTTATCATTTGGCTGAGAAGTCCGAAGTTGTAATTGTCAAGAGATCCCACCAGGTGGCTCCCGAGGGACAAAGGTGGTGACTATACTGAGTGCACTTACTGAATTAGTTTCATGACCAGCTATTCTGTCATATTGAAACTTAGCACTACATAGTACAACAGAATTATAACTTTGGCCCAAGCCCCATGGATAAACATCACCACAGGGACTACATACGACAAGAACAGTATTACATAGCGTACCAGCGAGCACATGCACATGAGCTCTGAGAACAAATGAGGGAACATTTGTTCCCTCATTTATTTGGGAGGGACTCTTCATTAGGGACTGTAGTGATAGGACAAGGGGTAATGGGTTAAAACTGAAACAGGGGAAGTTTAGATTGGATATAAGGAGGAAATTCTTTCCTGTTAGGGTGGTGAGGCACTGGAATAGGTTGCCCAGGGAGGTTATGAATGCTCCATCCCTGGCAGTGTTCAAGACCACCAGGTTGGACGAAGCCTTGGGTGACATGGTTTAGTGTGAGGTGTCCCTGCCCATGGCATGGGGGTTGGAAATTGATGATCTTAAGGTCCTTTCCAACCCTGACTATTCTATGATTCTAACACTGTGACCAGTGACTATTATGATACAGTCAATAATTAATATGCATGTTTTTTGACATGCTCTGGTTAGTTCCATCGTTATCTCAATCCTTTTTGCCCTACACGGGGCACCAAAAAGGACTTCTGTGGTTTAAACCCAGCCAGTAACTGAGCACCATGCTGCTGTTTGCTCTCTCCCCCTAGTTTATATACAGAGTATGATGGTCTATGATATGGAATACCCATTTGGCTGGTTCAGGTCAGTGTCCTGTCTGTGCTCCCTCCCAGCTTTTTGTGCCCTTTCTCACTGGCAGCGCATGAGAGACTAAAAAGTCCTTGATCAGGGCAAGTGCTGCTTAGCAACAACTAAAACATCGATGTGTTACCAGTATTGTTCGCAGACTACAGCCAAAACACAGCACTGTACCATCTACTAGGAAGAAAATTAACTGTATCCCAGCTGACACCAGGATGAGACACAGGAGTCTGAATTGCTCCACTGTTATTTTTAATTTAGATTATTGATAATATAAATTAATTGAGAATGCCTAACATACTGTGTACATAAACAGAAAAAACAGCAAAATGTAGTATGATCAATTAACAGAAAGGTAGTCCCATGCCTTTCTCTCAAGGAATGCATCAGCAAATGGAAAGAGTAAACAGAAATTAATATAAACAAAACAAAACCAATGCCACCACTACCCTCGCTAGCCCCAATAAATGCTGGATACCCTGAGAATCAGAGATGCTGAGTGAAAGTAATAGCACTGAAGGTGCTGTGACAGGTATACCTGCTCTGAGAAAAGCCCTGACAAAAAACCTGTGAAAGCTTCCCATCACAGATGAAAGAAAATCTTGATGACCGCAGTTCTTGTACTGAACTAAATTAAAACTTATCCAGCAGTTTATCATGAAAATAATAGAATCCATTCTGGAAATAAGCAGCTTTCAAAAATGATGAGAGAGTACCTCATTGCACATCATGTGTAACTGCCTTCTAAATGAAAAGTTGCAGCAACCTTTCAGTCCTAGGAAAGATGGGTTAATTTTGGGGTACTTAAAGTAACTAGTTATGTTTACAAGTTGTACTTCATGTATGGCAATCCACAAGTGTTCCATGCTTTTCAAGAAGACTATTGTTCACAAGAGATTTCAGGGTGGAGAATGCATAGGGCTTGTGGTGAAGGACTTGGGGGTGTTGGTCAATGAGAAACTGAACATGAGCTGGCTTCAGTGCGTGCTTGCAGACCAGAAAGCCAGCCGTATCCTGGGCCGCATCAAAAGGAGCGTGACCAGCAGGTTGAAGGAGGTGATCCTGCCCTTCTACTCTGCTCTTGTGAGACCCCAGTTGGAGTACTGTGTACAGTTCTGGTGTCCTCAACATGAAAAGGACATGGAACTGTTGGAGCAAGTCCATAGGAAGGCCATGAGGATGATCAGGGGACTGGAGAACCTCCCATATGAAGGCAGTCTGAGACAATTGGGGCTGTTCAGCCTGGAGAAGAGAAGGCTGTGTGGAGACCTTATAGCAACCTTCCAGTATCTCAAGGAGGCCTATAAGGATGCTGGGGAGGGACTCTTCATTAGGGACTGTAGTGGCAGGACAAGGTTTAACGGGTTCAAACTTAAATGGGGGAAGTTTAGGTTGGATATAAGGAAGTTCTTTACTGTGAGGGTGGTGAGGCATTTGAATGGGTTGCCTGGGGAAGTTGTGAATTCTTCATCCCTGGTGGTGTTCAAGGGCAGGTTGGGCAGAGCCTTGGGCGATGTGGTCTCGTGTGAGGTGTACCTGCCCAAGGCAGGGGGCTTGGAACTAGATGATCTTAAGGTCCTTTCCAACCCTAACTATTCTATGATTCTATCAATCTAGGAAATGTATTTACAGAATACAGATGATGGAACAAAGCCTTTGGTTGTTAGCATCAAAGGGGCTAATGGTAGAGGGAGGTGGTCTTAGTTGCAACATAGAGGAGGTGGAATGGATCATGTTGTGAGACAGCGAAGTGCGTAAGTAATATGTAACATCAAGTTAGAAGAAGATACGTAAAGTCTTGTAGCTGTAACATTATGGGGAGAAAATGGAAGCTGGTTGAAGGGGCAAGATGAAAAGGTTGACTAAAAATGCTTAGAAGACAGTTGTAATGAAGAAGTATGCTTTAGGGTTTGAGGACAGAATTGATCTGAAATCAGAATATAAATTAACATGACTAGTTTCAAAAAAAGAAGCTGACAAACTAGCAGGAGTGTGACAGAGGGCCAATAAGATGGTTAGGGGGCTGGAAGGTGAAATGTAGGAGAGTCTGAGATATCTGGCTTTGTTTACCCTGGTGAAGTGAAAGCTACGAGGGCTTGAAATGCTGCCCTTAGCTAATGAGCATTTCTATAGAAGATGAAGACAAGTTCTTCCAAGGTGTACAACAAAAGAAACAACAGTTGCTGTTGCAGTAAAGGAAACAAATAGTGATTGGATTTAAGGGAGAAAAAAAAAATCACAGTGAATCTCTATCCTTGGAGATATATAGAACTTGACTTGGAAGGCCCTTAGAACCCTGATGTAACTTTGAAGTTTCTCCTACTTTGAGCAGAGGGTTGGTCCACAGGTCATAGAATCATTAGGGTTGGAAGGGATCTCTGGAGATCACTTAGTCCAACCCCCTGCAAAGGCAGGGCAACCTAGAGCAAGTTACAAAGGAACACATCCAAGCACATTTTGAATGTCTCCAGAGAGGGAGACTCCGCATCCTCCCCCGTCAGCCTAATCCACTGCTATGCCACCCTCAAACATCCCTTTAAGCCTAAATAAATCTGTGATTTTGTGGTAACTTCTGTTTAGAATCATTATCTATACTTGTGTAGCAGCAGGAGTTATTGAGGGGAAGTACTGTTAAAATACTGGACCAGTTAAACAATGGATGACATACTGAATATAATCCAAGTGTGAACTTAAAGTTTGATTTAAGCACAGTACTTGGCAGTTACTCTACTGTCTAAGATGAGTTGTATGGTACTTCTCATGAATTTTATGAAATCAAATATTTCAGTCAGATTAAGATGGTTATCTAAAAGGTAGCTTTAAAAATTTATTTTCAAATTTCTGTATCTGGTTTACTGCGTTAGCATATCCAGTTTTTGAAGTTCTATGTTTAAATAATGAAAGAAAACGTGGGAGCTAAAGTATCTTGCACAGTGGTGTTTTCTAAAGGGTGTTACTCAAATCAGTCATAATTACAAGTTCAGTTACTACATAAGACTTCTATTCTTTGTTTCCTGTTCCTATGGATGGACTTTTAGAGGCTGTCATATAGCTTTAACTCAGTGTTGTTTCACAGTAGTGATATTTAAAGAATACAAATTGATAATTTCTACAGAACGTATTCTTTTAACTGTTGAAAAGTTATATGTTGGTATAGGATCTCATTTTGTAGGTGAGTGCAAGAAGGAATGCACTTCTGTTTTAAAGCAGTGTTCAAGTGTTAAGACTGTGTCATGGTTTAAACCCAGTTGGTGACTCAGCCATGCAGCCCATTCCCTCATTTCCCCCCCCCCCCTTAGCTCCCGGAGGGATGGGGAAGAGAATCGAAAGAATGTAACTCCCACGGCTTGAGATAAGAACAGTCTAGTAACTAAGGTAGAACATAAAACCACTACTGTTACCACCAATAATAATAATGATAAGGAAAATAACAAGGGAAGAGAATACAGCTGCTCACCACCCGCTGACTGGTACCCAGCTCGACCAAGCAGTGAACCAGCCCTTCCAGGTAACTGCCCCCAGTTTTATGTCTTGGGCATGACATGCTGTGGTATAGAATACCTCTTTGGCTAGTTTGGGTCAGGTGTCCTGTCGCTGCTTCCTCCCGGCTTCCCCTCTTCCCTGGCAGAGCGTGAGGCTCACAAAGTCCTTGGTCAGAGTAAACATTACTGAGCAACAACTAAAAACATCGGTGTTATCAGTGCTGTTCCCAGGCTGAAAGTCAAAAACACAGCGCTGCACCAGGTACTAAGAAGGAGAAAAAATGATTGCTACTGCTGAACTCAGGACAGACTATTAATAGTAAATACAATTTCTGAAGATGAATCTATAAGCTGTTTAAAATTGTGGCTTTGTTAATAAGCTATGAATAAAAAATCAAGTTAATTGTAACACTTGTGGTTTTAAAGTTGCTAACTATTGTCAGTACTCCCTTGTATGGGATGGGAATACCTGTCAGGAAAAAATTGATGACAGAGAAAGCATAAGATCTGTGTATATTAATATTATGACAAAATATCTAGTCAGTCATCAGTAAAATGAGACTATTAAAGCATGTGTGGGGTTTTTTAATCCATCAGGAGAGGTATGTTTGTAGATACATGCAAGGATCAGAGTATGCGCATTAAGGTTGTATCTGTGTGTGGTTTCTTTGTGCTCAGGAAAAAATAATCAGATGGTGTCAAATGCAGAGATTAGTAAGAAAATGTATGACAATGTATTTTATGTGAAAACTTATTTTGTAAGAGGAGACTCAGCATACCTTATGGTGTAGCAAGCAGTCTGAACTAATTTATTTGTTTGCATGGCTTTTGGGCTATAGCTGGCTCATGTCTAAGTAGTGTTTACTGAATGGTACTCTAATATTTCACCTGTTTATGACACAATTCCCAAGCTTTTCTTCTATCATTTTTCTTCTTCCGTTTTTGAGCTTGTGACCATAGGGTTTATTTTTTTTTTAATTTTTTTTTTATTTTAATTGGAGGTGTGTGTGGAGAAGGTTTTTTTTTTTGTGTGTGTGTGTGTGTGTGTGTCGTGGTTTAAACCCAGTCAGGTAACTTGTTCACTCACTCCCAGTGAGTGGTGCCGAGCTGACAACAATCGAGGTCCGTGTCCGTCTTCCCCCCCCCCCCCCCCGCACCGGGGCTCTCCCCTTCCCCGCTCCCAGAGGAACGGGGAGGAGGATCGAGAGAGTGCAACTCCTACGGGTTGAGACAAGAACAGTCCAGCAACAAATCACCACCGCTACTATCAGCTAAAACAATGATAAGGGAAAATAACAAGGGAAGAGAACACGATACCTCCGGCCAAGAAAGCGAGTTCCACCACGAAGCCCCCTGTCCTTCCGGGTAACTCCCAGTTACCCCCCCACCACGGGCATGACGTGCTGTGGTATGGAATACCTCCCCGGCTAGCCCGGGTCAGGCGCCCCGTCTCTGCTTCCTCACAGCTTCCCCTCCTCCCTGGCAGAGCATGAGCCTCACAGAGTCCTTGGTCAGGGTAAACATCACTTAGCAACAACCGAAAACATCGGCTTCACCAACACTGTTCTCAAGCTAGAAGTCAAAACACAGCACTGCACCAGTTAACACAAAGGAAAAACATGACTGCTACTGCTGAACCCAGGACAGTGTGTGGTTATTTTTGGATTGTTTTTTAGGAAGTTGCTGAAGGTTGGTACAGATGAGTTCCCAAAATATTCTGGAAGGCTTCACTTCTGGAAGGGAGAGGCGCTAAAGGCAAAGTTGTTTAAAAAAGTGAATATAAGATGACTGAATAATTCTAGTCTGGAAATTGATATGAAGTTCTAAGATGCAGAATAATGAAATATCAGAATTACACTTCAGTAAGAATGATGAAGGCAAAATGTTTAACTAGTTAAGGAAAAAAATTGTTGGAATTAATAAACAATTTATCCCACCCTTCTCAATAATATCACATAATTTATTTCAATTATTTAAAAAGTTTTGGTGTATTTAAAGTGAAAAAGATAAAATGTACAAATAATTAAAGTTACACAAACCTGAAATATTGCATTACAGGACTGCTATATTTAGCCATATTCACTCTGAGGGAATTACTGTTACACATCCAGCTCCTGGTAGCTTTAGACTGTACCTCTCTTCAAAAAGGAACTTTATAAAGTATCTAATTTATTAAGATGACTTTTTAAAGTATAATCTGAATATTATATTTTTTACACTGATAACTAAAGTTTCTGGTTGGTTTATTTTGTTTTTAAGTTTTTTTTTTTTCCTGTTCAGAATGTAGACATTGCTAATATTAGAAGGTGAGATGAATTTGTCCCCTTCATTTTGCTCAGTTGGAAATTAATATTCACACAGTAATCCATTGGTGCTAATAGGATTAAAGGTTTTGTGAAGAAGTTCTTTACTGTGAGGGTGGTGAGGCACTGGAATAGCTTGCCCAAAGAAGCTGTGAATTCTCCATCCCTGGCAGTGTTAAAGGCCAGGGTGGACAGAGCCTTGGGCGACATGCTCTAGAGTGAGATGTCCGTGGCCGTGGCGGGGGTTGGAATGGAACGATCTTAAGGTTCTTTCCAACTGTAACCATTCTATGATTCTATGATATGAAGCATACATTTATAGTGTTGAATTGTTTTCATTAAAGTTTTTGTGCAAGTGTAATGCAGAACCTAAAGAAGTGGTGTGCTTGAAAGGAAGAACCTGATTTGATCTAGCGGTTATAGGTGGATACTTGAAAAGACCAACCTACTAGTTTTGCATGTTACTTTTTTCTTTGAAATCATAGAATAGATAGGGTTGGAAAGGACCTTAAGACCATCTAGTTCCAACCCCCATGCCATGGGCAGGGACACCTCCCGCTAAAACATGACACCCAAGGCTTCGTCCAACCTGGTCCAGAACGCCGCCAGGGATGGAGGATTCACAACCTCCCTGGGCTACCCATTCCAGTGCCTCACCACCCTAACAGGAAAGAATTTCTTCCTTATATCCAATCAAAGTTTCCCTTGTGTATGTTTTAACCTGTTACCCATTGTCCTGTCACTACAGTCCCTAATGAATAGTCCATCTCGAGCATCCCTATAGCTCCCCTTCAGATACTGGAAGGCTGCTATGAGGTCTCCACACAGTGTTCTCTTCTTCAGGCTGAACAGCCCCAACTTTCTCAGCCTGTCTTCATACAGGAGGTGCTCCAGTCCCCTGATCATCCTCGTGGCCCTCCTCTGGACTTGTTCCAACAGCTCCATGTCCTTTTTATGTTGAGGACACCAGACCTGTACATAATACTCCAAGTGAGGTCTCAAAAGAGCAGAGTAGAGGGGCAGGATCACCTTCGACCTGTAGCCAACCATATCCTGAGCTGTCTGTGATGCGAGCACACACTGCCTGCTCATGTTCATTTTCTCATCGACCAGCACCCCCAAGTCCTTCTCCCTTGGGCTGCTCTGAATCTCTTCTCTGCCCAGCCTGTAGGTGTGCCTGGGATTGCTCTGACCCAGGTGTAGGACCTTGCACTTGTCATGGTTAAACTTCATAAGGTTGGCATCAGCCCACCTTACAAGCATGTCGAGGTCCCTCTGGATGGCATTCCTTCCCTCCAGCGTATCAATTGAACCACACAGCTTGGTGTCATCGGCAAACTTGCCGAGGGCGCACTCAATGCCACTGTCCATGTTGGCGACAAAGATGTTGAATAAGACGGGTCCCGACACTACTTGTTACTGGTCTCCAGCCTGACATTGAGCCATTGACCACAACTCTTTGCGTGCGGCCATCCAGCCAGTTCTTTATCCACCGAGTGGTCCATCCATCAAATTGAGGTCTCTCCAATTTAGAGACAAGGATGTCGTGTGGGATAGTGTCGAATGCTTTGCACAAGTCCAGGTAGATGACATCAACTGCTCTACCCCTGTCCATCGGTTCCGTAGCCCCATCATAGAAGGACACCAAATTGGTCAGGCAGGATTTCCCCTTAGTGAAGCCATGCTGGCTGTCACCAAGCACCTTGTTGATTTTCATGTGCCTTAGCATTCTTTCCAGGAGAATCTGCTCCAAGATTTTGCCAGGCACAGAGGTGAGACTGACTGGTCTGTAATTTCCTGGGTCGTCCCTTTTCCCCTTCTTGAAAATGGGGGTTATATTTCCTTTTTTCCAGTCGTTGGGAACTTTACCTGACTGCCATGATTTTTCAAATATGATGGCTAGTAGCTTAGCAACTTCATTCGCGAGCTCCTTCAGGACGCGCGGATAGATTTCATCACCTCCCATGGACTTGTGTGCATTCAGATTCTTAAGACGATCTTAAACCAGATCCTCTCCTACAGTGGGCCTAGGTTCTTCATTCTCACAGTCCCTGTGTCTGCCTTCCAAGACTTGGGTGGTGCAGTCAGAGCCTTTGCCAGTGAAGACCGAGGCAAAGAAGTCATTCAGAACCTCAGCCTTCTCCAAATCCTGTGTAGACAGTTTTCCCAATATCTTCCAGAGGGAGCCTACATTGTCCCTAGTCTGTTTTTTATTTGCTACGTACCTGTAGAATCCCTTCCTGTTATCCTTAACATCCCTAGCCAAGTTTAATTCTAACTAGGCCTTGGCTTTCCTAACTTGGTCCCTAGCTTCCCAGATGTCCTGGGTTCAGCAGTAGCAGTCATTTTTCTCCTCCTTGGTAGCTGGTGCAGTGCAGTGTTTTGACTTTCAGCTCGGGAACAGAGCTGATAGCGGTGTTTTGGTTTGGCCAAGGACTTTGTGAGCCTCATGCTCTGCCAGGGAGGAGGGGAAGCCGGGAGGAAGCAGAGACAGGACACCTGACCCAAACTGACCAAAGAGGTATTCCATACCACAGCACGTCATGCCCAGGATGTAACTGGGAGTGAGCCGGAAGGGCTGGGAGACTGCAGGGTTGGAGGAGGTATCGGTCGGAGCTTGGTCAGGCTTGGGGGCGAGTGATCGGTCAGCTGGTGCTGAGGTGTTGTATTCTCTTCCCTTGTTATTTCCTTTATCATTATTATCATTGGTGGTCGCAGTAGTGATTTGTGTTATACCTTAGTTACTAAACTGTTCTTATCTCAACCCGTGGGAGTTGCATTCTTTTCAATTCTCCTCTCCATCCCTCCGGGAGCAGGGGGAGGGCAAGAAAGGGGGAAGTGAGCGAACGAATTACCTGACTGGGTTTAAACCACAACACCAGACAGCATCCCTGTTTTCTTCTTAGACTGCCTGTCCTTGCTTCCACCTTTTATCAGTCTCTTTTTTTCCTTTGAGTTTTTCTCAGCAGCTCCTTATCCATCTAAGGAGGTCTCCTGACCTTCTTGCTGCACTTCCTTCTGGTTGGGATGCAACACTCCTGAGCTTGTAGCAGGAGATCCTTGAATATCAACCAAGAGTCTTGGGACCCCCTGCCCTCTAGGGCTGTATCCCATGGGACCTTATTACGCAGGTTCCTGAAGAGGCTAAAGTCTGCTCTTTTGAAGTCCAGGGCAGTGAGCTTGCTGCATGCTCTTCTCACTGTCCTGAGGATCTCGAATTCCACCATCTCGTGATTGCTGCATCCAAGGCTGCCCTGGAGCATCGCATTTCCAATGCGCCCTTCCCTTTTGGAGAGCACGATGTCAGTCATGGCACCTCTCCTTGTCGGCTCCTCTATTACTTGCAGAAGGAAGTTGTCTTCCACACAATCGAGGAACCTCCTGGATTGCTTTTGGCCAGGCCGTACCATCGCTCCAGCAGATATCAGGGTGGTTGCAATCCCCCATGAGAACGAGGTCCTGTGAGCGTGAGGCTTTTCCTATCTGTCTATAGAGTGCTTCTTCCGCAGGTTCTCCTTGATCAGGCGGTCTGTAACAGATCCCCACAGTAATGTCTCCCATAGCTGTTTTCCCTTTAACCCTGACCCACAAACTCTCTGTTAACTGCTCACCTGTCCCCAGACAGAGTTCCATACTCTCCAGCCTATCTCTAACATAAAGGGCAACTCCCCCTCCCCACCTGCCAGGCCTGTCTTTTCTAAAAGCCTGTAACCTTCCATTCAACACTCCAGCCATAGGAGCCATCCCACCATGTTTCTGTGATGCCTGTTATATCATACCCCCTAGATGTGCACTCATCTCTAATTCCTCTTGTTTGTTCCCCATGCTACGGGCATTTGTATAGAGGTATCTGAGCCATGCTCCAAATGAAGCCAGCTCATTGGCTGTAGTGGTTGGAATATCTCTACAGTCTTCCCTTCCTTCCCCAGCAAGGTTGGAGCTTTTCAGCTGAAGAGTGGAAGACACTTCTCCAATTCCCCTATTCTAACAACTTACTAAATAGAGTGAATGGCATTATGATACTTGACTTTATCATTCTTCTTTACTTGGTGTTAATATAAGTATGTAAGTTTCGTGGAGTTTTACTCATTTTGTCTGAACCATTTGTAGTTAGCAGTATATGATTTCTGCCCCTGGCATTAGATAAAGCATGAAAGTTTTCAAGTACTAACTGCTTCTGTTTCAAGTACTTCTGCTTCCCCACCCCCAGTCTTTTTTATTAGTTGGAAATTATTTAAACTGGTTTGGAAGAAAAACTTTTAAGTCTGCCAGTTATAGACAGATAAATATTTAATGTTATTGAAGTTTATAAAATTCACATGAAACAACAAAATATCTAGGTTTGCTTATATTAGTGAAGTAAAGTTTCAAATTAATAGGGTTTGAATGAGACTTTGATTATATTACTTTAATGATCTAGGTTACTGTTGATTATACCACCTTTATTTTATGACTTGCTAAATTCTAACAGCATTTCATCATGAACCCTGTTCTTTTGAATTGGGGATTTGATATATCGCCTCTGAGTTAAATTGCTGGCATGTTCAACTTGCTGATTATTGTAGTTCACTTTATGTACTATTTCCCTGTCTATTGATTAATTTTTTTTAAGCCTTTGAGTGCTATGTGATTTCTTAGCTTGATTTCTTGCAGAAAGAAACACAGATGTACCAAATATTGGTAGAGAAGGTTCAGAATCGGCAAGAGGAGTGCAAGTCTGAAGTTTTAAGGCAAAGCTTAATGAAGACTGGCTTGGCTGAATGTGGTATAAGCCCTAATTAGTCCTCCCCTGCCACGTTATCTTAGAATCAAATCAGTCATAACTTCACTTCATAAAATTGACCAATATCATTGTAGCGCTGCATTGGGAGTCAGATGTTGTTTGTCTATATATAGTATATCTATGATAGATGAGGGTTAAAGGGCGATATTCACGTTAGTGATGCAAAGCTGCATGAAGCAAGTTCTCCTTAGTTGTGCTTCATGTGGAACAGCTCGTTTTGTTCTTTGTATCTCCCTGCACTAGGGAGAGAAGCAGAGAAAGTGTCTTGGTTTAAATTTAGAGTTTCTGATGATAGTGCCTTGTTTCTTTCCATCCCTGGCAAAATATATGGACTCTATGAAGTGTGCCAGAATTCTCAGGTTTAAATGTTGTTTTTAAATGGTTCTGGCAATACTGGGGCACCACTTTGAGAGGACAGACTTTGCAATTTTAGGCTACTTGGTTACCAGGAGGTACACTTAAATAGCAAAACAGCCTCATCCCGTCTTCCAACCTGAAACAGTTTTACAGAGCTGAAATATAGTTTTAAATTCTCACATGCTTTCTTTCTGAAAATCTAAATAATCCCTTCTAGTCTGTAATAAAATTGAGTCTATAATGGAGGAACATTTCTTACCCAAATTATGAAGATATTCACGTCCATTTTTCTGTTTACTTTTTTTATTTAGAGTACTGCTCAACTTGATGAGGGTTTGTTTTTTTTTATGCATTAAACTCTTAAGTGGGTGTTTAAAAAAAAATCCATTCTCCTTTACATCTGTGGAAGTAGCTACTATCAGTTGTCATTGGTAGCAAAGGGTAATTTATAAGACAAACTGCTTTGACTTGCCTGTCTTTCTCTCTACTCTGTATAGCGTTTGTTGTAAAGCAAGTACTTCAGGTTTTTCATCACATCTTTTGTAGTCACAAAATCATGGAGCTTTATGTTTCTTTGGAACACTAAATAGGGTAGTGTGTACCAAAAAGTTTATGTAATCCTGAATTTCAGAATATAAGCTCTAAAGTCAGTTATCAGAGATGAAATTTTTATGTTTGAAAACAATTGTTTTATTAGATACCAATGCTACATTATTATTTTTTTTTTAAAGTTACTTTTCCCTCTCATGTTTAATCTTGCCAAGCAGTATGTTTTGAAAGATGTTAGCAACCTTAATTAAAATGTTAAATTACATTAAATATGTTGGGATTTTTTTTTTAAATAATGTTAGCGTACTGTCCTTTAGAGAGAATATATCTTCTCTGTATGTTGTGCGAGCAGTATAAACTACCTCTTGTAAACGAAAACTAAATGGAACAAACTTTGGATAGTAAATGCTATAAAATTCCAACAATAATTGCATTACCAGTAAATTGTGCAAATGCATCCAATGGGGTAATGCAGCCAAAGCTCTTTATGTGGTTCTGCACATAGTCAGTAAAAACACTGATTTGTTTAATCTTTTTCTGCATAATGGTCATGGCACTTGTTTATTTTTAAGTCCTTCCATCTAATAATTTTGGAAAGCATCAGCTAATTTAAGTTATATTTTACAGGGTGTGAAAGTCTCAGGCAGTTGTCTGAGGTGGTTGTTGAGTAGAGAGATACTCGCTGACCCTGCTGAGAAGAACTTCATCATGTCTCTCTTCCATCTAGCAGCTCAGAAGTGTGGGAGTGGATTAAATGAGGGAAACTGGGTGTGTTACAGAGGACTGTCATAGAGCCTTTGGATGGAGGAATTGCATCACTGTGGTAAGGGGATGAGGGGGAATAATACACCAATCCAGAGGAAAAGCCTCTTAACTACGGTGCCATACAGCATCTCTTACAGATGTGTATGGGCTTAGGTGAAAACGAGCAACAAGATTAGAAGGGAATAACATCACAGGTCAATATTAATTCCAGTATA
>NW_026639690.1:0-501 GCF_028554395.1 Pezoporus wallicus
GAAAAAATAGGTTTCAATTTGATAGAAATGGGGAAAAATGGGTTAGAAATGAGCGAAAATCTCTGAAACCAGGAAAGAATTGGGCAAAAATAGTAAGAAAAGGAAAAAAACGCCTTAAAACGGGCTGAAACGTGGCAAAAATACGATAGAAATGGCCAGAAATGGATTAAAAGGGGTTAGAACTTGACAAAAGTAGGTTAGGAAAGGGGAAAAATATCTTAAAAATGGTTAGAAATTGAGAAATATGGGTTAGGAAAAGAAAGCAAAAAATGCTTAAAACGACTTAGAAAATGGAAATAAAAAAAGGGTTAGTAATGGCCAAATGTGGCTTTAAACATATTAGAAAGTAACAAGAATGCATAGCAAACGGGGGGAAAACCGGTTTAAATTTGATAGAAATGGGGAAAAATGGGTTAGAAATGAGCGAAAAACTCTGAAACCAGGAAAGAATTGGGCAAAAAATAGCAAGGAGAAAAAAAAAATGTTAAAAGGTGTTGAAAC
>NW_026639691.1:0-496 GCF_028554395.1 Pezoporus wallicus
AATTTAAACCGCTTTTTTCCCCCGTTTGCTATGCATTCTTGTTACTTTCTTAAACGTTTTAAGCCACTTTTGGCCATTACTAACCCTTTTTTTATTTCCATTTTCTAAGTCGTTTTTAGCATTTTTTGGTTTCTTTTCCTAACCCAAATTTCTCAATTTCTAACCATTTTTAAGTTATTTTTCCCCTTTCCTAACCCACTTTTGACAAGTTCTAACCCCTTTTAATCCATTTTTGGCAGTTTCTATCCTATTTTTGCCACGTTTAAACACCTTTTAAGCTTTTTTTTTCCTTGCTAATTTTTGCCCAATTCTTTCCTGGTTTCTGAGTTTTTCCCTCATTTCTAACCCATTTTGCCCCATTTCTATCAAATTTAAACCGCTTTTTTCCCCCCGTTTGCTATGCATTCTTGTTACTTTCTTAAACGTTTTAAGCCACTTTTGGCCATTACTAACCCTTTTTTTATTTCCATTTTCTAAGTCGTTTTTAAGCATTTTT
>NW_026639692.1:0-4965 GCF_028554395.1 Pezoporus wallicus
CCCAATAACAGGTCCCCCCATTAAGCCCCCCCTTAATGCCCCCCTTAATACCCCATTAATGCCCCCCATTAATACCCCCCCTTAATGCCCCCCATTAATAACCCCCTTAATGCCTCCCCATTAATACCCCCATTAATGCCCCCCATTAATACCCCCATTAATGCCCCCCCTTAATACCCCCATTAATGCCCCCCATTAATACCCCCATTAATACCCCCCTTAATAATACCCCCTCTTAATGCCCCCCCATTAATGCCCCCCTTAATACCCCCATTAATGCCCCCCCATTAATGACCCCCCAATACCCCCCTAATCCCCCCCCCATTGATGCCCCCCATAGCTGCCCTCCCCCCCACCATAGCACACGAGCCGCACGGTCTCCCTGCCCCACAGCGCGGTGCCGCAGAGGGGGCAGTCGGGGCTGTGGTCGCTGTCCTGGAGCCACTGCAGGTAGGAGCGGACAACGCACTGCAATGGGGCGGGGGTCAGAGAAACAACGGGGCGCCCCATGGATCCGCGCTGACCCATAGATCACCACTGACCCATAGATCCGCGCTGACCCATAGATCCACACTGACCCATAGATCACCACTGACCCATAGATCCACACTGACCCATAGATCCACTCTGACCCATAGATCCACACTGACCCATAGATCCACTCTGACCCATAGATCCACACTGACCCATAGATCCACTCTGACCCATAGATCCACACTGACCCATAGATCCACACTGACCCATAGATCCACACTGACCCATAGATCCACACTGACCCATAGATCCACACTGACCCATAGATCCGCGCTGACCCATAGATCCACACTGACCCATAGATCCACACTGACCCATAGATCCACACTGACCCATGGATCCGCGCTGACCCATAGATCCACACTGACCCATAGATCCACACTGACCCATAGATCCACACTGACCCATAGATCCACACTGACCCATAGATCCACACTGACCCATAGATCCACTCTGACCCATAGATCCACTCTGACCCATAGATCCACACTGACCCATAGATCCACACTGACCCATAGATCCACACTGACCCATAGACCACACTGACCCATAGATCCACACTGACCCATAGATCCACACTGACCCATAGATCCACACTGACACATAGATCCACACTGACCCATAGATCCCGCGCTGACCCATAGATCCCGCGCTGACCCATAGATCCACACTGACCCATAGATCCCGCGCTGACCCATAGACCACACTGACCCATAGATCCACACTGACCCATAGATCCCGCGTTGACCCATAGATCCACACTGACCCATAGATCCACACTGACCCATAGATCCACACTGACCCATAGATCCCGCGCTGACCCATAGATCCACACTGACCCATAGATCCCGCGCTGACCCATAGATCCACACTGACCCATAGATCCCGCGCTGACCCATAGACCACACTGACCCATAGATCCACACTGACCCATAGATCCCGCGCTGACCCATAGATCCACACTGACCCATAGATCCCGCGCTGACCCATAGATCCACACTGACCCATAGATCCACACTGACCCATAGATCCACACTGACCCATAGATCCGCGCTGCCCCATAGATCCACACTGACCCATAGACCACCACTGACCCATAGATCCACAATGACCCATAGATCCACACTGACCCATAGATCCACTCTGACCCATAGATCCACATTGACCCATAGATCCACACTGACCCATAGACCACCACTGACCCATAGATCCACACTGACCCATAGATCCACACTGACCCAGAGATCCACACTGACCCATAGACCACACTGACCCATAGATCCACACTGACCCATAGATCCACTCTGACCCATAGATCCACACTGACCCATAGATCCACACTGACCCATAGATCCACTCTGACCCATAGATCTACACTGACCCATAGATCCCGCACTGACCCATAGACCACACTGACCCATAGATCCACACTGACCCAGAGATCCACACTGACCCATAGATCCACACTGACCCATAGATCCGCACTGACCCATAGATCCGCGCTGACCCATAGATCCACACTGACCCATAGATCCACACTGACCCATAGATCCACATTGACCCATAGATCCACACTGACCCATAGACCACCACTGACCCATAGATCCACACTGACCCATAGATCCACACTGACCCATAGACCACACTGACCCATAGATCCACAATGACCCATAGATCCCGCACTGACCCATAGATCCCGCACTGACCCATAGACCACACTGACCCATAGATCCACACTGACCCATAGATCCACACTGACCCATAGATCCCGCGCTGACCCATAGATCCGCGCTGACCCATAGATCCACAATGACCCATAGATCCACACTGACCCATAGATCCTGCGCTGACCCATAGATCCACACTGACCCATAGATCCCGCGCTGACCCATAGATCCACACTGACCCATAGATCCACACTGACCCATAGATCCCGCGCTGACCCATAGATCCACACTGACCCATAGATCCACATTGACCCATAGATCCTGCGCTGACCCATAGATCCACAATGACCCATAGATCCACACTGACCCATAGATCCACACTGACCCATAGATCCACAATGACCCATAGACCCACACTGACACAGAGATCCACAATGACCCATAGATCCACACTGACCCATAGATCCCGCACTGACCCATAGACCACACTGACCCATAGATCCACACTGACCCAGAGATCCACACTGACCCATAGATCCTGCGCTGACCCATAGATCCACAATGACCCATAGATCCACAATGACCCATAGATCCACACTGACCCATAGATCCCGCGCTGACCCATAGACCACACTGACCCATAGACCACCACTGACCCATAGATCCCGCGCTGACCCATAGACCACACTGACCCATAGACCACACTGACCCAGAGATCCCGCGCTGACCCAGAGATCCACACTGACCCATAGATCCACACTGACCCATAGATCCCGCGCTGACCCATAGACCACACTGACCCATAGATCCACAATGACCCATAGATCCACACTGACCCATAGATCCCGCGCTGACCCAGAGATCCACATTGACCCATAGATCCCGCGCTGACCCATAGATCCACACTGACCCATAGATCCACACTGACCCATAGATCCACACTGACCCATAGATCCCGCGCTGACCCATAGACCACACTGACCCATAGACCACCACTGACCCATAGATCCCGCGCTGACCCATAGACCACACTGACCCATAGACCACACTGACCCAGAGATCCCGCGCTGACCCAGAGATCCACACTGACCCATAGATCCACACTGACCCATAGATCCCGCGCTGACCCATAGACCACACTGACCCATAGATCCACAATGACCCATAGATCCACACTGACCCATAGATCCTGCGCTGACCCATAGATCCACACTGACCCATAGATCCCGCGCTGACCCATAGATCCACACTGACCCATAGACCCACACTGACCCATAGACCACACTGACCCATAGATCCACACTGACCCATAGATCCACTCTGACCCATAGATCCACACTGACCCATAGACCCACAATGACCCATAGATCCTGCGCTGACCCATAGACCACCACTGACCCATAGATCCACACTGACCCATAGATCCAGCGCTGACCCATAGATCCACAATGACCCATAGATCCACAATGACCCATAGATCCCGCGCTGACCCACAGATCCACACTGACCCATAGATCCCGCGCTGACCCATAGATCCACACTGACCCATAGATCCTGCGCTGACCCATAGACCACGCGCTGACCCATAGATCCACACTGACCCATAGATCCCGCGCTGACCCATAGATCCACACTGACCCATAGACCCACACTGACCCATAGATCCACACTGACCCATAGACCCTGTGCTGACCCATAGATCCCGAACTGACCCATAGACCCTGCGCTGCCCCATAGACCCTGCGCTGACCCATAGATCCCGCACTGACCCATAGACCCTGCGCTGCCCCATAGACCCTGCGCTGCCCCACAGACCCTGCGCTGACCCATAGACCCCGCACTGACCCATAGATCCCGACCTGACCCATAGACCCCGCGCCGACCCATAGACCCTGTGCTGACCCATAGACCCTGCGCTGACCCATGGATCCCGCACTGACCCATAGACCCTGCGCTGCCCCATAGACCCTGCGCTGCCCCACAGACCCCACAATGCCCCACAGACCCCGCACTGCCCCATAGACCCCACACTGACCCATAGACCCCCCACTGCCCCATAGACCCCACACTGACCCATAGAACCTGCACTGCCCCATAGACCCCACACTGCCCCATAGACCCTGCACTGCCCCATAGACCCTACGCTAACCCATAGACCCACACTGACCCATACATCCTGCACTGACCCATAGACCCCACACTGACCCATAGATCCCACACTGCCCCATAGACCCGCCCCACTGCCCCATAGACCGGCCCCAGAGCCCCATAGACTTCCCCCACTGCCCCATAGAGCCCCCCCAGGTCCCCATAGACCCCCACCCCCACTGGCCCATAGAGGTCCAAGGGCCCCATACACTCCCCACTGCCCCATAGACCCACGCCAGAGCCCCCAGACCCACCCCAGAGCCCCCCCCCCACTGCCCCATAGACCACCCCCCACTGCCCCATACACCCCCCACTGCCCCATAGAGCCCGCACTGCCCCATAGACCCCCCACTGCCCCATAGACTCCACCCAGCACCCCATACCACCCCGAATTCCGCCATAGACCCCCCCGCAGTACCCCATAGACCCACCAGTACTGCCCCATAGACCCCCCCACTGCCCCATAGACTCCACCCAGCTCCCCATACACCCCGCAGTGCCCCATAGACCCCCCCGCACTGCCCCATACACCCCCCCGCAGTGCCCCATAGACCCCCCCACTGCCCCATAGACCCCCTGCAGTGCCCCATAGACACCCCCTCACTGCCCCATAGGC
>NW_026639693.1:0-5046 GCF_028554395.1 Pezoporus wallicus
TCAATGGGGAGCGGGACCCATAGGGATCAATGGGGAGCGGGACCCATGGGGGGCAATGGGGAGCGGGACCCATAGGGATCAATGGGGAGCGGGACCCATGGGGAGCAATGGGGAGCGGGACCCAAGGGGATCAATGGGGAGCGGGACCCATAGGGATCAATGGGGAGCGGGACCCATAGGGATCAATGGGGAGCGGGACCCATGGGGGGCAATGGGGGCTCAGTGGGTCCGTGGGGCTCAGTGGGGCTCAGTGGGTCCCATGGGGCTCAGTGGGTCCCATAGGGGGCAGTGTGTCCATGGGTCTCAATGGGGCTCCATGGGGCTCAGTGGGTCCGTGGGGCTCAATGGGTCTCAATGGTTCCCAATGGGTCTCAATGGTTCCCAATGGGTCTCAATGGGTCCCAATGGGTCTCAATGGGTCCCAATGGTTCCCAATGGGTCTCAATGGGTCCCAATGGGTCTCAATGGGTCTCAATGGTTCCCAATGGGTCTCAATGGGTCTCAATGGTTCCCAATGGTTCCCAATGGGTCTCAATGGTTCCCAATGGGTCCCAATGGTTCCCAATGGTTCCCAATGGGTCTCAATGGTTCCCAATGGGTCCCAATGGTTCCCAATGGTTCCCAATGGGTCCCAATGGTTCCCAATGGTTCCCAATGGTTCCCAATGGGTCCCAATGGTTCCCAATGGGTCCCAATGGGTCTCAATGGGTCCCAATGGGTCTCAATGGTTCCCAATGGTTGCCAATGGGGGTGTGTGTGTCCGTGGGGCGCAGGACCCGCTGTACGCGCTGGAGCACAACCTGCCCATCGACAGCCGCTACTACGTGGAGCAGCAGCTGGGGAAGCCGCTGCTGCGCATCTTCGAGCCCATCCTGGGCGAGGGCCGCGCCGAGAGCATCCTGCTGCGTGAGAGGGGGCAGCAGGAGCGCACCCGCAGCACACAGACACCAAAAACACCAAAAACAGCCCCAAAACTGACCCAAAACAGCCCAAAAACACCAAAAAACAGCCCCAAAACACCAAAAAACACCAAAAACACCAAAAAACAGCCCAAAAACACCAAAAAACAGCCCCAAAACACCAAAAAACACCAAAAACACCAAAAAACAGCCCAAAAACACCAAAAAACACCAAAAAACAGCCCAAAACCACCAAAAAACAGCCCAAAAACACCAAAAAACACCAAAAAACAGCCCAAAACCACCAAAAACCACCAAAAAACAGCCCAAAAACACCAAAAAACAGCCCAAAACCACCAAAAACCACCAAAAAACAGCCCAAAAACACCAAAAAACACCAAAAAACAGCCCCAAAACACCAAAAAACAGCCCAAAACCACCAAAAAAGAGCCCCAAACCACCAAAAAACAGCCCCAAAACACCAAAAAACACCAAAAACACAAAAAAACAGCCCAAAAACACCAAAAAACACCAAAAAACAGCCCAAAAACACCAAAAAACACCAAAAAACAGCCCAAAAACACCAAAAAACAGCCCCAAAACACCAAAAAACAGCCCAAAACCACCAAAAACCACCAAAAAACAGCCCCAAACCACCAAAAAACAGCCCCAAAACACCAAAAAACACCAAAAAACAGCCCAAAACCACAAAAACCAGCCCAAAACCACCAAAAAACAGCCCAAAACCACCAATAAACACCAAAAAACCACCAAAAAACACCAAAAAACAGCCCAAAACCACCAAAAAACAGCCCAAAAACACCAAAAAACAGCCCCAAAACACCAAAAAACAGCCCAAAAACACCCCAAAACTGACCAAAATACCCCAAAACCAGCCCAAAACTGACAAAAATACCCCAAAACCGACCAAAATACCCCAAAACTGACAAAAATACCCCAAAACCAGCCCAAAACAGCCCAAAACTGACCAAAATACCCCAAAACCAGCCCAAAACTGACCAAAATACCCCAAAACTGACCAAAATACCCCAAAACCAGCCCAAAAGAGCCCAAAACTGACCAAAATACCCCAAAACCAGCCCAAAACTGACCAAAATACCCCAAAACCAGCCCAAAACTGACCAAAATACCCCAAAACCAGCCCAAAACTGACCAAAATACCCCAAAACCGACCAAAACCCCAAAACTGACCAAAATACCCCAAAACTGACCAAAATACCCCAAAACCGACCAAAATACCCCAAAACTGACCAAAACACCCCAAAACTGACCAAAATACCCCAAAACTGACCAAAACACCCCAAAACTGACCAAAATACCCCAAAACCGACCAAAATACCCCAAAACTGACCAAAACACCCCAAAACTGACCAAAATACCCCAAAACTGACCAAAACACCCCAAAACCAGCCCAAAACTGACCAAAATACCCCAAAACCGACCAAAATGCCCCAAAACTGACCAAAATACCCCAAAACTGACCAAAATACCCCAAAACCGACCAAAATACCCCAAAACTGACCAAAACACCCCAAAACTGACCAAAATACCCCAAAACTGACCAAAACACCCCAAAACTGACCAAAATACCCCAAAACCGACCAAAATACCCCAAAACTGACCAAAACACCCCAAAACTGACCAAAATACCCCAAAACTGACCAAAACACCCCAAAACTGACCAAAATACCCCAAAACTGACCAAAACACCCCAAAACTGACCAAAACACCCCAAAACTGACCAAAATACCCCAAAACTGACCAAAACACCCCAAAACTGACCAAAACACCCCAAAACTGACCAAAATACCCCAAAACTGACCAAAACACCCCAAAACTGACCAAAACACCCCAAAACTGACCAAAATACCCCAAAACCAGCCCAAAAGAGCCCAAAACTGACCAAAATACCCCAAAACCAGCCCAAAACGCCCCCAAATTGACCTGAAACACCCCAAAACCAGCCCCAAACTGACCCCAAGTGCCCCAAATCTGACCCAAATCTCCCTTTAGGGGGGTCCCCATTTGTAGCCTAAAGTGGGGGGGTCCCCATTGACCCCAATGGAGGGGTCATTGGGGGGCCCCTTTATAACCCAATGGGGGGTCCCTTTATAACCCAATGGGGGGTCCCCTTTATAACCCAATGGGGGGTCCCCTTTATAACCCAATGGGGGCTCATTGGGAGGGTTCCCTTTATAACCCAATGGGTGGGTCCCCCCTTTATACCCCAATGGGGGGGTCATTGGGGGGTCCCCATTTATAACCCAATGGGGGGGGGTCATTGGGGGGGGTCCCCCCTTTATCCCCCCCCTGACCGCGGGGTTTCCCCGCCTGTCCCGCAGGGGGCGCTCACACCCGCTCTAAGACGCTGCTGACGGCGCAGGTCGGGGGCGGGGTCTTGGCCTTCGCCACGCGGCGCAGCACGTGCGTGGGCTGCCGGGCCGTACTACAGCGGCAGGGTGAGGGGGGGGGCCGGGTTCCCCCCATAGGGAACAATGGGAGCGTCCCGGCTGGGGCTGTGCCATAGAGCAACGTTAGGGGGAGCCGGGGGGCGCTGCCCATTGGGGGTCATTGTGTGCTGCCACCCCCCCCGCATCCCATTGCCCCACATCGCCCCATAGCTGCCCCCCATTGCCCCATAGCTGCCCCCCATTGCCCCTTTATTGCCCCCATTGCCCCCCATTGCCCCCATTGCCCCCCATTGCCCCTTGTTTGCCCCCATTGCCCCATAACTGCCCCCATTGCCCCTTATTGCCCTATACCTGCCCCTTATTTCCCTCCACTGCCCCTTATTTTCCCCCATTGCCCCATAACTGTCTCCCATTGCCCTTTATTGCCCCATAACTTCCCCCTATTGCTGCTTATTGCCCCATAACTGCCCCCATTGCCCCATAACTGCCCCATTGCCCCATAACTGCCCCCATTGCCCCTTATTGCCCTAGGCCTGCCCCTTATTTCCCTCCACTGCCCCTTATTTTCCCCCATTGCCCCATAACTGTCTCCCATTGCCCTTTATTGCCCCATAACTTCCCCCTATTGCTGCTTATTGCCCCATAACTGCCCCCATTGCCCCGTAACTGCCCCATTACCCCATAACTGCCCCCCATTGCCCCATAACTGCCCCATTGCCCCATAACTGCCCCCATTGCCCCGTAACTGCCCCATTACCCCATAACTGCACCATTGCCCCATAACTGCCCCCATTGCCCCATAACTGCCCCGTTGCCCTGTAGCTGCCCCCCATTGCCCCATAACTGGCCCCCATTGCCCCATAACTGCCCCATTGCCCCATAACTGCCCCCCATTGCCCCATAACTGCCCCATAACTGCCCCATTGCCCCATAACTGCCCCATTGCCCCATAACTGCCCCATAACTGCCCCATTGCCCCATAGCTGCCCCCCATTGCCCCATAACTGCCCCATTGCCCCATAACTGCCCCCCATTGCCCCATAACTGCCCCCCATTGCCCCATAACTGCCCCATTGCCCCATAGCTGCCCCCCATTGCCCCATAACTGCCCCATTGCCCCATAACTGCCCCCCATTGCCCCATAACTGCCCCATTGCCCCATAGCTGCCCCCCATTGCCCCATAACTGCCCCATTGCCCCATAACTGCCCCCCATTGCCCCATAACTGCCCCATTGCCCCATAACTGCCCCCCATTGCCCCATAACTGCCCCCATTGCCCCATAACTGCCCCCATTGCCCCATAGCTGCCCCCCATTGCCCCATAACTGCCCCCCATTGCCCCATAGCTGCCCCCCATTGCCCCATAACTGCCCCATTGCCCCATAACTGCCCCATAACTGCCCCATTGTCTCCCCCCCCCCAGGAGCCGTCTGTGATTTCTGCCGCCAGCGCGAGGCTGAGCTCTACCAGAAGGAGGTGATGGGGGGGGGGGCTGTGGGGTCTATGGGGGGTCTATAGGGGGCTATGGGGGGTCTATAGGGGGTCCATGGGGGGTCTATGGGGTCTATAGGGGGCTATGGGGTCTATGGGGTCTATAGGGGGGTCTGCAGGGGGTCTATGAGGTCTATAGGGGGGTCCATGGGGTCTATGGGGGAGTCTATGGGGTCTATAGAGGGGTCTATAGGGGGGTCTGTGGGGTCTATAGGGGTCCATG
>NW_026639694.1:0-5051 GCF_028554395.1 Pezoporus wallicus
AGCTTTGCAACAGGGTCACCATCATTGCAGTCTCTCCTCGGTTTCATACCTAAAAGTCCATTTGAATCCAAATTCTCAGGTGGTGTCTCTCAGCTGCCCAGCAGCAAAGTTAGTACAGCAGGAACGTTTGGCCTCCTCTCCCACAGCAGAAGAGCCAGGATTGAAAGCTGGTGCTGGACCTGTTCAGCACACAATCCACTTTACATTGGTGCCTCCATCGTTGCTTTCACTGCTCACTTTCATACAGGAAAAGCATTTGAATGGAATCAGTCCAGAGCCTGCTCTCTGCTGCGCAGCAACACAGTCAGCACAGAATGAACAGTGGCATCTGCTCACACGGCAGAAGGAGCAGCAGGGAAAGCTAGTGCTCTGCTTCTTCAGCACACAAGCAGCTTTGCAAAGGGGTCACCATCATTGCAGTCTCTCCTCGGTTTCATACCTAAAAGTCCATTTGAATCCAAATTCTCAGGTGGTGTCTCTCAGCTGCCCAGCAGCACAGTTGAGTACAGCACGAACGTTTGGCCTCTGCTCCCACAGCAGAAGAGCCAGGATTGAAAGCTGGTGCTGGACCTGTTCAGCACACAATCACCTTTACATTGGTGCCTCCATCGTTGCTTTCACTGCTCACATTCATACAGGAAAAGCATTTGAATGGAATCAGTCCAGAGCCTGCTCTCTGCTGCGCAGCAACACAGTCAGCACAGAATGAACAGTGGCATCTGCTCACACGGCAGAAGGAGCAGCAGGGAAAGCTAGTGCTCTGCTTCTTCAGCACACAAGCAGCTTTGCAACGGGGTCACCATCATTGCAGTCTCTCCTCGGTTTCATACCTAAAAGTCCATTTGAATCCAAATTCTCAGGTGGTGTCTCTCAGCTGCCCAGCAGCACAGTGAGTACAGCACGAACGTTTGGCCTCTGCTCCCACAGCAGAAGAGCCAGGATTGAAAGCTGGTGCTGGACCTGTTCAGCACACAATCCCTTTACATTGGTGCCTCCATCGTTGCTTTCACTGCTCACTTTCATACAGGAAAAGCATTTGAATGGAATCAGTCCAGAGCCTGCTCTCTGCTGCGCAGCAACACAGTCAGCACAGAATGAACAGTGGCATCTGCTCACACGGCAGAAGGAGCATCAGGGAAAGCTAGTGCTCTGCTTCTTCAGCACACAAGCAGCTTTGCAACGGGGTCACCATCATTGCAGTCTCTCCTCGGGTTCATACCTAAAAGTCCATTTGAATCCAAATTCTCAGGTGGTGTCTCTCAGCTGCCCAGCAGCACAGTGAGTACAGCACGAACGTTTGGCCTCTGCTCCCACAGCAGAAGAGCCAGGATTGAAAGCTGGTGCTGGACCTGTTCAGCACACAATGCCCTTTACATTGGTGCCTCCATCGTTGCTTTCACTGCTCACTTTCATACAGGAAAAGCATTTGAATGGAATCAGTCCAGAGGCTGCTCTCTGCTGCGCAGCAACACAGTCAGCACAGAATGAACAGTGGCATCTGCTCACACGGCAGAAGGAGCAGCAGGGAAAGCTAGTGCTCTGCTTCTTCAGCACACAAGCAGCTTTGCAACGGGGTCACCATCATTGCAGTCTCTCCTCGGTTTCATACCTAAAAGTCCATTTGAATCCAAATTCTCAGGTGGTGTCTCTCAGCTGCCCAGCAGCACAGTGAGTACAGCACGAACGTTTGGCCTCTGCTCCCACAGCAGAAGAGCCAGGATTGAAAGCTGGTGCTGGACCTGTTCAGCACACAATCCCCTTTACATTGGTGCCTCCATCGTTGCTTTCACTGCTCACTTTCATACAGGAAAAGCATTTGAATGGAATCAGTCCAGAGCCTGCTCTCTGCTGCGCAGCAACACAGTCAGCACAGAATGAACAGTGGCATCTGCTCACACGGCAGAAGGAGCAGCAGGGAAAGCTAGTGCTCTGCTTCTTCAGCACACAAGCAGCTTTGCAACGGGGTCACCATCATTGCAGTCTCTCCTCGGTTTCATACCTAAAAGTCCATTTGAATCCAAATTCTCAGGTGGTGTCTCTCAGCTGCCCAGCAGCACAGTGAGTACAGCACGAACGTTTGGCCTCTGCTCCCACAGCAGAAGAGCCAGGATTGAAAGCTGGTGCTGGACCTGTTCAGCACACAATCCCCTTTACATTGGTGCCTCCATCGTTGCTTTCACTGCTCACTTTCATACAGGAAAAGCATTTGAATGGAATCAGTCCAGAGCCTGCTCTCTGCTGCGCAGCAACACAGTCAGCACAGAATGAACAGTGGCATCTGCTCACACGGCAGAAGGAGCAGCAGGGAAAGCTAGTGCTCTGCTTCTTCAGCACACAAGCAGCTTTGCAACGGGGTCACCATCATTGCAGTCTCTCCTCGGTTTCATACCTAAAAGTCCATTTGAATCCAAATTCTCAGGTGGTGTCTCTCAGCTGCCCAGCAGCACAGTGAGTACAGCACGAACGTTTGGCCTCTGCTCCCACAGCAGAAGAGCCAGGATTGAAAGCTGGTGCTGGACCTGTTCAGCACACAATCCCCTTTACATTGGTGCCTCCATCGTTGCTTTCACTGCTCACTTTCATACAGGAAAAGCATTTGAATGGAATCAGTCCAGAGCCTGCTCTCTGCTGCGCAGCAACACAGTCA
The DNA here is from genome assembly GCF_028554395.1 of Pezoporus wallicus. Classification (NCBI taxonomy): domain Eukaryota; kingdom Metazoa; phylum Chordata; class Aves; order Psittaciformes; family Psittacidae; genus Pezoporus; species Pezoporus wallicus. The sequence goes on from NW_026639694.1 coordinate 2,648, forward strand.
GCACAGAATGAACAGTGGCATCTGCTCACACGGCAGAAGGAGCAGCAGGGAAAGCTAGTGCTCTGCTTCTTCAGCACACAAGCAGCTTTGCAACGGGGTCACCATCATTGCAGTCTCTCCTCGGTTTCATACCTAAAAGTCCATTTGAATCCAAATTCTCAGGTGGTGTCTCTCAGCTGCCCAGCAGCACAGATAGTACAGCACGAACGTTTGGCCTCTGCTCCCACAGCAGAAGAGCCAGGATTGAAAGCTGGTGCTGGACCTGTTCAGCACACAATCCCTTTACATTGGTGCCTCCATCGTTGCTTTCACTGCTCACTTTCATACAGGAAAAGCATTTGAATGGAATCAGTCCAGAGCCTGCTCTCTGCTGCGCAGCAACACAGTCAGCACAGAATGAACAGTGGCATCTGCTCACACGGCAGAAGGAGCAGCAGGGAAAGCTAGTGCTCTGCTTCTTCAGCACACAAGCAGCTTTGCAACGGGGTCACCATCATTGCAGTCTCTCCTCGGTTTCATACCTAAAAGTCCATTTGAATCCAAATTCTCAGGTGGTGTCTCTCAGCTGCCCAGCAGCACAGTGAGTACAGCACGAACGTTTGGCCTCTGCTCCCACAGCAGAAGAGCCAGGATTGAAAGCTGGTGCTGGACCTGTTCAGCACACAATCCCTTTACATTGGTGCCTCCATCGTTGCTTTCACTGCTCACTTTCATACAGGAAAAGCATTTGAATGGAATCAGTCCAGAGCCTGCTCTCTGCTGCGCAGCAACACAGTCAGCACAGAATGAACAGTGGCATCTGCTCACACGGCAGAAGGAGCAGCAGGGAAAGCTAGTGCTCTGCTTCTTCAGCACACAAGCAGCTTTGCAACGGGGTCACCATCATTGCAGTCTCTCCTCGGTTTCATACCTAAAAGTCCATTTGAATCCAAATTCTCAGGTGGTGTCTCTCAGCTGCCCAGCAGCACATTTAGTATAGCACGAACTTTTGGCCTCTGCTCCCACAGCAGAAGAGCCAGGATTGAAAGCTGGTGCTGGACCTGTTCAGCACACAATGCCCTTTACATTGGTGCCTCCATCGTTGCTTTCACTGCTCACTTTCATACAGGAAAAGCATTTGAATGGAATCAGTCCAGAGCCTGCTCTCTGCTGCGCAGCAACACAGTCAGCACAGAATGAACAGTGGCATCTGCTCACACGGCAGAAGGAGCAGCAGGGAAAGCTAGTGCTCTGCTTCTTCAGCACACAAGCAGCTTTGCAACAGGGTCACCATCATTGCAGTCTCTCCTCGGTTTCATACCTAAAAGTCCATTTGAATCCAAATTCTCAGGTGGTGTCTCTCAGCTGCCCAGCAGCACAGTGAGTACAGCACGAACGTTTGGCCTCTGCTCCCACAGCAGAAGAGCCAGGATTGAAAGCTGGTGCTGGACCTGTTCAGCACACAATCCCTTTACATTGGTGCCTCCATCGTTGCTTTCACTGCTCACTTTCATACAGGAAAAGCATTTGAATGGAATCAGTCCAGAGCCTGCTCTCTGCTGCGCAGCAACACAGTCAGCACAGAATGAACAGTGGCATCTGCTCACACGGCAGAAGGAGCAGCAGGGAAAGCTAGTGCTCTGCTTCTTCAGCACACAAGCAGCTTTGCAACGGGGTCACCATCATTGCAGTCTCTCCTCGGTTTCATACCTAAAAGTCCATTTGAATCCAAATTCTCAGGTGGTGTCTCTCAGCTGCCCAGCAGCACAGTTAGTACAGCACGAACGTTTGGCCTCTGCTCCCACAGCAGAAGAGCCAGGATTGAAAGCTGGTGCTGGACCTGTTCAGCACACAATCCCTTTTACATTGGTGCATTCACTTTCATACAGGAAAAGCATTTGAATGGAATCAGTCCAGAGCCTGCTCTCTGCTGCGCAGCAACACAGTCAGCACAGAATGAACAGTGGCATCTGCTCACACGGCAGAAGGAGCAGCAGGGAAAGCTAGTGCTCTGCTTCTTCAGCACACAAGCAGCTTTGCAACGGGGTCACCATCATTGCAGTCTCTCCTCGGTTTCATACCTAAAAGTCCATTTGAATCCAAATTCTCAGGTGGTGTCTCTCAGCTGCCCAGCAGCACAGTGAGTACAGCACGAACGTTTGGCCTCTGCTCCCACAGCAGAAGAGCCAGGATTGAAAGCTGGTGCTGGACCTGTTCAGCACACAATCCCCTTTACATTGGTGCCTCCATCGTTGCTTTCACTGCTCACTTTCATACAGGAAAAGCATTTGAATGGAATCAGTCCAGAGCCTGCTCTCTGCTGCGCAGCAACACAGTCAGCACAGAATGAACAGTGGCATCTGCTCACACGGCAGAAGGAGCAGCAGGGAAAGCTAGTGCTCTGCTTCTTCAACACACAAGCAGC
>NW_026639695.1:0-505 GCF_028554395.1 Pezoporus wallicus
TCTGGACTGATTCATTCAAATGCTTTTCCTGTATGAAAGTGAGCAGTGAAAGCAACGATGGAGGCACCAATGTAAAGGTGATTGTGTGCTGAACAGGTCCAGCACCAGCTTTCAATCCTTGCTCTTCTGCTGTGGGAGCAGATGCCAAACGTTCGTGCTGTACTCACTGTGCTGCTGGGCAGCTGAGCTCAGCACACAAGCAGCTTTGCAACGGGGTCACCATCATTGCAGTCTCTCCTCGGTTTCATACCTAAAAGTCCATTTGAATCCAAATTCTCAGGTGGTCTTTCTCAGCTGCCCAGCAGCACAGTGAGTACAGCACGAACGTTTGGCCTCTGCTCCCACAGCAGAAGAGCCAGGATTGAAAGCTGGTGCTGGACCTGTTCAGCACACAATCACCTTTACATTGGTGCCTCCATCGTTGCTTTCACTGCTCACTTTCATAAGGAAAAGCATTTGAATGGAATCAGTCCAGAGCCTGCTCTCTGCTGCGCAGGAACACAGT
>NW_026639696.1:0-4960 GCF_028554395.1 Pezoporus wallicus
ATATAGAGCCCCATTATTCCCTCGTAGAGACCTATTACTGCCTCATAGAGGCCAATTATAACCCTATAGAGCCCCATTATAGCCTCATAGACCTCATTATAGCCATAGTTGAGCCCCAGTATGCGTCATAGAGCCCTGTTATTGACTCATAGAGCCCCATTATTACCTCGTAGAGCCCCATTATAGCCTCATAGAGCCCCATTATTGCCACATAGAGCCCCATTATTGCATCATAGCGCCCCATTATTACCTCATAGAGCCCGATTATTGCATTATAGAGCCCCAGTACTGACTCACAGAGCCCCAGTATTGCCTCATAGAGCCCGATTATTTCCTCATAGAGCCCCATTATTGCATCATAGCGCCTTATTATTACCTCATAGAGCCCCATTATTGCATCATAGAGCCCATTTATAGCCTCATAGAGCTCCTTTATAGCCTCATCGAGCCACATTATTGCATCATAGAGACCCTTTATCCACACATAGAGCCCCATTATTTCCTCATAGACCCCATTATTGCCTCATAGAGCCCCATTATTGCGTCATAGAACCCGCATTAGTGCGTCATAGAGCCCCATGATTGCTTCATAGAGCCCCAGTATAACCTCATAGAGCCAAATTATTTCCTCATAGAGCCTATTATTGCCTCATACAGCCCCGTTATTGCGTCATAGAGCCCAATTATTGCCTCATAAACCCTATTGTAGCCTAACAGAGCCCCATTATAACCACATAGAGCCCCATTATAGCCTCATAGAGCCCCATTATTGCATCATAGAGCCTTAGTATTGCTCACAGAGCCCCATTATTACCTCGTGGATCCCCGTTATAGCCTCCTAGAGCCCCATTATAACCCCATAGACTCCATTATAGCCTCGTAGACCCCATTATAGCCTCATAGAGCCCCATTATAGCCTCTTAGAGCCCCATTATTGCCTCATAGTACCCCATTATTACCTCATAGAGCCCCATTCTTGCATTATAGAGCCCCAGTACTGACTCACAGAGACCCAGTATTGCCTCATAGAGCCCGATTATTTCCTCATAGAGACCCATTATTGCCTAATAGAGCCCCATTATTACCTCGTAGAGCCCCAGTATTGCGTTTTAGAGCCCCATTATTGGCTCATAGAGCCACATTATTGCATCATAGAGACCATTTATAACCACACAGAGCCCCATTATTGCCTCATAGACTTCATTATAGCCTCCTAGAGCCCCATTGTTGCGACATAGAGCCCCATTATTGAATCATAGAGCGCCATTATTGCCTCATAAACCCTATTATAGCCTAACACATCCCCATTATAACCTCATAGAGGCCCATTATAGACTCATAGACCTCATTATAGCCATTATTGAGCCCCAGTATTGCGTCATAGACCCCCATTATTGCCTCATAGAGCCCCATTATTACCTCATAGAGCCCCATTATTGCCTAATACAGGCCCATTATTGCCTCATAGAGCCCCATTGTTGCGACATAGATCCCCATTATTGCCTCATAGAGCCCCATTATTGTGTCATAGAGCCCCTTTATAACGACATAGAACCGCATTATTGCCTCATAGAGCTCCATTATTGCTACATAGAGCCCCATTATTGCCTCATAAACCCTATTATAGCCTAGCACATCCCTATTATAACCTCATAGAGGCCCATTATAGCCTCAAAGACATCATTATAGCCTCATAGAGCCGCATTATTGCGTTGTAGAGCCCCATTATTGCTTCATAGTGTTCCATTATTGCATCACAGAGCCCCATTATTGCCTCATAAATCCTATTATAGCCTCATAGACCCCATTATAGCCTCATAGAGCCCCATTATTGCCTCATAGAGCCCTATTATTGCGTCATAGAGCCCCATTATTGCCACATAGAGCCCCATTATTGCATCATAGCGCCCCATTATTACCTCATAGAGCCCCATTCTTGCATTATAGATCCCCAGTACTGACTCACAGAGCCCCAGTATTGCCTCATAGAGCCCGATTATTTCCTCATAGAGCCCCATTATTGCCTAATAGAGCCCCATTATAACCTCGTAGAGCCCCATTATTGCGTTTTAGAGCCCCATTATTGGCTCATAGAGCCACATTATTGCATCAGAGACCATTTATAACCACTTAGAGCCCCATTATTGCCTCATAGACTTCATTATAGCCTCCTAGAGCCCCATTAGAACCTCATAGATCCCCATTATAGCCTCATAGAGCCCCATTATTGCATCATAGCGCCCCATTATTACCTCATAGAGCTCCATTATTGCATCATAGAGCCCCATTATAGCCTCATAGAGCCACATTATTGCATCATAGAGACCCTTTATCACCACATAGAGCCACATTATTGCATCATAGAGACCCTTTATCACCACATAGAGCCCCATTATTGCCTCATAGACCTCATTATAGCCTCATAGAGCCCCATTATTCCCTAATAGAGCCCCGTTATTGCCTCATAGAGCCCCATTACTGCCTTATATACCCTATTATAGCCTCATAGAGCCCTATTATTGCCTAATAGAGCCCCAGTATTGCCTCATAGAGCCCCTTTATAACGACATAGAGCCCCGTTATTGCCTCATAGAGCCCACTTATTTCATCATGGATGCCCATTATAACCTCACAGAGCCTCAATATTGCATCAGAGCCCCATTATTGCCTCATAGAGCCTCATAATTGCATCATAGAGCCCCATTATTGCCTCATAAACCCTATTATAGCCTAACACATCCCCATTATAACCTCATAGAGGCTCATTATAGCCTCAAAGACATCATTATAGCCTCATAGAGCCGCATTATTGCCTCATAGAGCCCCATTATTGCATCATAGAGGCCCATTATAACCTCATAGAGCCTCATTATTGCATCAGAGCCCCATTATTGCCTCATAGAGCCCCATTATTGCATCCTAGAGCCCAATTCTTACCTCATAGAGCACCATGATTGCAACATAGAGCCCCATTATTTACACTTAGAGTCCCATTATTGCTCCATAGAGCCCCAGAATAGCCTCATAGACCCCATCATAGCCTCATAGAGTCCCATTGTTGCTATATAGAGCCCCATTATTCCCTCATAGAGCCCTATTACTGCCTCATAGAGGCCAATTATAACACCATAGAGCCCCCTTATAGCCTCATAGACCTCATTATAGCCCTCATAGAGCCCCATTATTGCCTCATAGAGCCCCATTATTTCCTCGTAGAGCCCCATTATTGCGTTATAGAGCCCCATTATTGCTTCATAGTGTTCCATTATTGCATCACAGAGACCCATTATTGCCTCATAAATCCTATTATAGCCTCATAGACCCCATTATAGCCTCAAAGAGCCCCATTATTGCCTCATAGAGCCCCATTATTGCATCATAGCGCCCCATTATTACCTCGTAGAGCCCCAGTATTGTGTTTTAGAGCCCCATTTTTGGCTCGTAGAGCCACATTATTGCATCATAGAGACCCTTTATAACCACATAGAACCCCATTATTGCCTCATAGACTTCATTATAGCCTCATAGAGCCCCATTATAACCTTATAGATCCCCATTATAGCCTCATAGAGCCCCATTATTGCCTCATAGAGTCCATTATTGCATCATAGCACCCCATTATTGCCTCATAGAGCCCCATTATTGCATCATAGAGCTTCAGTACTGACTCACAGAGCCCCACTATTGCCTCATAGAGCCCCATTATTACCTCATAGAGCCCCATTATTGCCTCATAGAGCCCCATTATTGCCTCATAAACCCTAATATAGCCTAACAGAGCCCCATTATAACCTCATAGAGCCCCATTATTGCCTCACAGAGCCCCATTATTGCATCATGGAGGCCCAGTATTTCTCACAGAGCCCCATTATTACCTCGTAGAGCCCCATTATAGCCTCATAGAGCCACATTATAACCCCATAGACGCCATTACAGCCACGTAGACCTCATTATAGCCTCATAGAGCCCCATTATTGCCTAATGGAGCCCCGTTATTGCCTCATACAGCCCCATTATTGCCTCACATACCCCATTATAGCCTCATAGATCCCCATTATTGCGTCATAGAGCCCCATTAAAACCTCATAGAGCCCCATTATTGCATCATAGAGCCCCAGTATTGCCTCATAGAGGCCGATTATTACCCTATAGAGCCCCATTATTGCCTAATAGAGGCCCATTATTGCCTCATAGAGCCCCATTGTTCCGACATAGAGCCCCATTATTGCCTCATAGAGCCCCATTATTGTGTCATAGAGCCCCTTTGTAACCACATAGAGCCCCAGTATTGGCTCTTAGAGCCCCATTATTACCTCATAGAGCCCCATTATTGCCTAATAGAGCCCCATTATTTCCTCATAGACCCCCATTTTTGCCTCATAGAGCCCCACTATTGCCTCATAGAGCCCCATTATTGCCTCATAGAGCTCCATTATTGCCACATAGAGCTCCATTATTGCGTCATAGACCCCATTATAGCCACATGGAGCCGCATTATTGCTTCATAGAGCCCCATTATTGCATCATAGATCCCCATTTTTGCATCATAGAGCCCCATTATTGCCTCAGAGAACCACATTTTTACCTTATAGAGCTCAATTATTGCCGCATAGAGCCTCAGTATTGCCTCATAGAGTCCCATTATAACCTCATAGAGCCGCATTATTGCATCACTGAGCCCCATGATTGCATCATGGAGCCCCATTATTTCCTCATAGAGACCCATTATTTCCGCATAGAGCCCCATTATTACCTCGTGCAGCCCCATTATTGGGTTACAGAGCCCCATTACTGCTTCATAGAGTTACATTATTGCATCTAAGAGCCCCATTATTGCCTCGTAAACCCTATTATAGCCTCATAGAGCCCCATTATTGCCTCACAGGGCCCCATTATTGCCCCATAGAGCCCCTTATTGCCTCATAGGGCCCCATTATAACCTCATTTGCGTCATAGATCT
>NW_026639697.1:0-502 GCF_028554395.1 Pezoporus wallicus
CCCAAAACAGGGCAAAACCAAGCCAAAAGCAGGCCAAAACACCCAAAACAACCCCCAAAACAGGCCAAAACCACCCCAAAATCACCTTGTCCTGCTTCTCCTATGGGACACAGGTCAGAGTCCCAAAACAGGAAAAAACCAACCCAAAACCACCTTGTCCTGCTTCTCCTATGGGATACAGGGTCAGAGCCCCAAAACAGACACAAAACAGGCCAAAAAGAGGAAAAAAACACACCAAAACACAGCAAAACACCCCTAAACCAGCCCAAGCCAACCCCAAAACCACCTTGTCCTGCTTCTCCTATGGGATACAGGGTCAGAGCCTCAAAACAGACCCAAAACAGGACAAAAACAGCAAAATCAGCCACAAAACCCCCAAACCACCCCCAAACCAACTTGGGAGGCTTCTCCTCTGGGATACAGGGTCAGACCCCAAAACAGCCCCAAACCAGGCCAAAACCAACCCAAAACATCCAAAACAGCCCCAAAACAACCCAAAACC
>NW_026639698.1:0-504 GCF_028554395.1 Pezoporus wallicus
ACTGCTCACTTTCACACAGGAAAAGCATTTGAATGGAATCAGTCCAGAGCCTGCTCTCTGCTGGCAGCAACACAGCACAGAATGAACAGTGGCATCTGCTCACACGGCAGAAGGACCAGCAGGGAAAGCTTGTGCTGTGTCTCTTCAGCACACAAGCAGCTTTGCAACGGGGTCACCATCATTGCAGTCTCTCCTCGGTTTCATACCTAAAAGTCCATTTGAATCCAAATTCTCAGGTGGTCTCTCTCAGCTGCCCAGCAGCACAGTGAGTACAGCACGAACGTTTGGCCTCTGCTCCCACAGCAGAAGAGCCAGGATTGAAAGCTGGTGCTGGACCTGTTCAGCACACAATCCCCTTTACATTGGTGCCTCCACCGTTGCTTTCACTGTTCACTTTCATACAGGAAAAGCATTTGAATGGAATCAGTCCAGAGCCTGCTCTCTGCTGCGCAGCAACACAGTCAGCACAGAATGAACAGTGGCATCTGCTCCCATGGCAGAAGG
>NW_026639699.1:0-498 GCF_028554395.1 Pezoporus wallicus
GGGTTAAAGACAAAAAACCTGACTACAAATTGTGGCACAGCCTTGAAATACTGACCAACCAGGTGACAGGGGACATTCACTGCAAGTAAACAAAGACCCGGAGAGGAGAAGAGCTCTCTACAGCTTGCACTTACACCAAGCTGGGATTAGGGATGTTCTAGATATGTTCAGAACAGCACCTTGGAGTCTGAGCAGCTGGATGAAAACTGCAGCTCCTAGGCACACAATACAGCCAGTCAAGCATCAATAAGTGCTGGGGGGAAACAACAGGGAAGAAAAGAGAAATTCAGTCAGCTGATCGGAGCTAGCCTAGCTAGAGCCACAGCCGGCACGCTTCAGCGACGCGAGGGTCAACGGAGATTAGGAAAATCAGAGATGAGCAGAGACATCGCGATTCCCGACATCTCCCGTCCCCGAAGCCCCAGCAGCCCTTCTTGCGAGAGAGGCTGACGTGGCGGGGGGCGTTCCCACGGTGACGGCGACCACTCCCCTGCTGCT
>NW_026639700.1:0-5011 GCF_028554395.1 Pezoporus wallicus
GGGGTCTTTATGGGGGCTCTGTGGGGCTCTATGGGGGCTCTATGGGGTCTTCATGGGGCTCTATGTGGTCTCTATGGGTCCCTATGTGTCTCTATGGGTCTCTATGTGTCTCTATGGGTTCTCTATGGGTCTCTATGGGTCCCTATGGGTCCCTGTGGGTCTCTATGGGTCTCTATGGGTCCCTATGGGTCTCTCCCCTCCCCCCCCAGACGTTCTCCTTCCTGGGGGTCCGCGTCCCCTCCCCCCTCTCCCTGCTCGTCAACGGCCGCGCCCCTCCCCCCTCGGCCCTGGCCCCCGCCCGCCTCCTGCTGAGGGCGGACCCCGCCCAGGCCACGCCCCCCGAGCCCTGAGCCAATCAGAGCCCGCGGCGGGAGACGCCATCTTGGATCCAGCAATGGGCGCCGCCATCTTGGATGCACCAATGGGAGCGGCCATCTTGGATTGCGTAATGGAGGCGGCCATATTGGATCCAGCAATGGGGGCGGCCATCTTAGATCCGCCATGGGGGCGGCCATCTTGGATCGCGTAATGGAGGCGGCCATATTGGATCCAGCAATGGGGGCGGCCATATTGGATCCAGCCATGGGGGCGGCCATCTTGGATCGAGTAATGGAGGCAGCCATATTGGAGCCATTAATAAGGGCGGCCATCTTGGATGCATTAATGGAGGCAGCCATCTTGGATCGAGACATGGAGGCGGCCATATTGGTTTGGGGGGTGGGGGGGGGTGTACAGCAATAAAGCAGCCAATGGGAAGGGGTGTGGGGGTCAATGGCGGGCGCCATGTTGGGTGGGGTGGGGCAGAACATGGGGGCGGCCATCTTGGATAATGGTGTCAACGTGGAGGCCGCCATATTGGATCGTGGTTTCCCCATGGAGGCTGCCATATTGGATGACGGGATGCCATCCATGGGGGCCGCCATCTTGGGGGGGGGAATAAGCGCCCCACGGCGGCCATCTTGTGTGGGTCTTCTATGACGGCCGCCATCTTGGAGGCGCCTCCATCCCCCATGGGCGCCGCCATCTTGGCCCCGTCTCCCATCTGCACGGCGGCCGCCATCTTGGGCGCCAGCGTGCACCACGTGACCGCCACCTGAGGCCCCTCTCCCCCGCGCGTGGGCGCCGCCATCTTGGTTTCACCCATGGGGGCGGCCATCTTGTTTCCCATCGTTCCTTCCGTGGCGGCCGCCATCTTGTCCTCCTCCAAGATGGCCGCCACGAAGCCGGGGCTCAACGCCTGTTATGGGGCAGGGCAATGGGGATCAATGGGGCTCAATGGGGCTCAATAAAGGGGGACACCCCCCCCCCGATCTGCCCCACACTTATGGGTCCCACCTGCCGAAGTAAATGGGGGTCCTGGAGCAGCGATGGGGGCAGAGCCCGCCCCCCTTCCTCTTCCTCCTCCTCCTCTTCCTCTGCCCCACATCCATGGGGCAGCGCCGCCATCGCGGCCTCGTACTCGAGGTAGGCCCCAGGGGGCAGTGAGGAGCTGCCGTGGGGCATCATGGGTAGTGCGTGGGGGGGGTGGGGTGGGGACAGGAAGTGACGTCACCACAAGGGAGCGGTTGTGGGCGGGCTCTATGGGTCTCCTATGGGGTTTTATTGGGTCTCTATGGGGGCTCTATGCGGTCTCTATAGGGCTCTAGGGGGTCCCTATGGGTCTCTATGGGTCCTCTATGGGGCTCTAGGGGTTCTCTATGGGGCTCTATGGGGTCCCTGTGGGTCTCTATGGGACTTTATGGGGTCTCTATGGGGCTCTATGGTATTATGGGGGTTCTATGGGGCTCTAGGGGGTCCCTATGGGGCTCTGTGGGGATCTATGGGGTCCCTATGGGGCTCTGTGGGATCCCTATGGGTCTCTATGGGATTATGGGGTTCTATGGGTCCTCTAGGGGACTCTAGGGTGTCCCTATGGGTCCTCTGTGGGTCTCTATTAAACTTTATGGGGTCTCTATGGGTCCTCTATGGGGTCTCTATGGGGCTCTATGGGTCCTCTATGGGTCCTCTATGGGGTCCCTATGGGGCTCTATGGGTCTCTATGGGGGCTCTATGGGGCTCTATGGGGCGCTATAAGGAGCCAATGGGCGGAGGGGCTGAAAAGGAACAAAACCGACTGAAAATGGGGATGAAAAAGCACGGAAATGCCTCAAAAACGGCTGAAAATCGAAGCTGAAAATGGAAAATTTTCAGAAAAACGCATGAAAATTCAACTTGAAAATTGAAATTGGGAAATTTTGAATTCGTAAATAAAAATTTGGAGGAAAACGAATGAAAAACGTTTGAAAATTTAAATGGAAATTTTAAATCGAGGACGTAAATAGAAATTTAAAATTAAAATTACAAATTGTAATGAAAAATTTAAATTTAAAATTTTAAATTTCAAATATTTAATTCAATTAAAATTCTATTTTCAAGCCGGGTTTTTAAATTGATAATTTTTTGGTTGATGAAATCGGGTGAAAACAAAGGGGAATTGGGCAAAAAACTTAAATTTTAGGATGAAAATTAAAATTGAAAATTGAAATTTCAAATTTTCAACTAAAAATGAAAATGAGGGGTAAAAATAAGTTAATTAAAAGTGGATTAAAATTGGAATTAAAATCGAAAAAACTAAAATGAAACTTAAAATTTGAATTGAAATTTATGAAATTTATGACAATTTTATTAAATCTGAATAGAAATCTCAATTTTTGAAATTGAAATTAAATTTAAAATCTTGAGAATGGGGTGAGAATGATAAGCATGAATTAAAAGCGGATTAAAATTGGAATTAAATTCGAAAAAACTACAAAATTAAGTGTAAAATTTAAATTTAAAATTGGAATTTAAAATTTAGATTTTTTCTGAGATTTGGATGAAAATATTAAAATTCGATTTTTAATTTACATTCTAAAGATGTGGGTGAAAATTGGGGAAAAATGAAAATTAAAATAGGTGAAAATTGAAATTTTAAGTTTAAATTTCTAGAAAGTTAAAATTGAAGTGGAAAAAATTGAAATCTAAAATTTAACTTTTAAACTTTCAAGCTGAAAATTGGGTGAAAATGAAACAAATTCAAAGCAGATTAAAATTGAAATTTTAAAGGAAAATTTAAATAGAAAATTTTTTAAATATTAAATTTAACATTGAAATTTTGATTTAAATTAAAAACTGAATAACCCAAAACAACATGAATTAAACCCAAAATAACATGAATTAAACGTGATATAAAGCGAATCAAACGCGATATAAAGCAAATCAAACACGATATAAAACGAATTAAACACGATATAAAATGAATTAAACGCGATATAAAGTGAATTAAACCCAAACCAGCATGAATTAAACCCAAAATAGCATCAATTAAACGCGATATAAAGCGAATTAAACCCAATATAAATTGAATTAAACGCGCTATAAAGTGAATTAAACCTGATATAAAGTGAATTAATCGCGATATAAACTGAATTAAATGTGATATAAAGTGAATTAATCACGATATAACGCAAATTAAACGCGATATAAAGCGAATTAAACCCAAAACATGAATTAAACCCAAAATAACATCAATTAAACGCGATATAAATTGAATTAAACGCGATATAAAGCGAATCAAACGCGATATAGTGAATTAATCGCGATATAAACTGAATTAAACATCATATAAAGCGAATTAATCGCGATATAAAGTGAATTAATCGCGATATAAAGGGAATTAATCGCAATATAAAGCGAATCAAACGCGATATAGTGAATTAATCGCGATACAAACGGAATTAAACATGATATAAAGCGAATTAATCACGCTATAAAGGGAATTAATCGCGATATAAAGGGAATTAATCACGATATAAAGCGAATCAAACGCGATATAAAGTGCATTAATCGCGATGTAAAAGGAATTAATCGCGATATAAAGCGAATCAAACGCGATATAAAGTGACAATCGCGATATAAAGTGCATTAATCGCGATGTAAAAGGAATTAATCGTGATATAAAGCGAATCAAACGCGATATAAAGTGACAATCGCGATATAAAGTGAATTAATCGCAATGTAAAGGGAATTAATCGCCATATAAAGCGAATCAAACGCAACATAAAGTGACTTAATCGCGATAGAAAGCGAATTAATCGTGATATAAAGGGAATTAATCGCGATATAAAGGGAATTAATCGCGATATAAAGGGAATTAATCGCGATATAAAGCAAACAAACGCGATATAAAGTGACTTAATCGCGATATAAAGCGAATTAATCGCGATATAAACTGAATTAATCGCGATATAAAGCAAATCAAACGCGATATAGTGACTTAATCGCGATATAAAGCGAATTAATCGCGATATAAAACGACTTAATCGCGATATAGTGAATTAATCGCGATTTTAAGCGAATCAATCGCGACATAAAGCGAACTAAGCCCGCTATGACGTCATTCCCACTCCATCTAAGGCTCCAAAGGCGTCTTTTGGGTCCAAAAAGGCGGATATAGCGGAATCAATCGGCGATTTTAAGCGAATCAATCGCGTCCAACTAAGCCCGCTAGTGGGGCGGTAATGGGGTATTATGGGATGTAAAGGGGGTATTATGGGTCCAAAAAGGGGGGTATTATGGGATGGAATGGGGGTATTATGGGGTGGGGGGCCAATTATGGGGTGTAGGGGGGGGTATTATGGGGTGTAAATGGGGCGGCCAATGTAAAGGGGGTATTATGGGGTGTAAAGGGGTATTATGGGATGTAAAGGGGTATTATGGGATGTAAAGGGGTATTATGGGATGTAAAGGGGGTATTATGGGGTGTAAAGGGGGTATTATGGGATGTAAAGGGGGATTATGGGATGTAAAGGGGGTATTATGGGATGTAAAGGGGGTATTATGGGGTGTAAAGGGGGTATTATGGGGTGTAATGGGGTATTATGGGATGTAAAGGGGGTATTATGGGGTGTAAAGGGGTATTATGGGATGTAAAGGGGTATTATGGGATGTAAAGGGGGTATTATGGGATGTAAAGGGGTAAAAGGGGGTATTA
>NW_026639701.1:0-497 GCF_028554395.1 Pezoporus wallicus
GGACCTTCAGGTCTGACACCGAGGAGCGACAGCAATGATGGTGACACCGTTGCAAAGCTGACTGTGTGCTGAAGATGCCCAGCACATGTTTTCCATCCTGGCTCTTCAGCTCTAAGAGCAGAGGCCAGACGTTCATGCACTAATCACTGTGCCCCTGGGCAGCCGAGAACAAGCTTTGGAGACGTTGCATTCAAATGGACTTTTACATATGAATGCGAGGAGCGACAGCAATGATGGTGACACCGTTGCAAAGCTGACTGTGTGCTGAAGATGCCCAGCACATGCTTTCCCTCCTGGCTCTTCGGCTCTGGGAGCAGAGGCCAGACGTTCGTGCTCTACTGACTGTGCTGCTGGGCAGCCAAGAGCAACGAGCAGAGAAGTTGGATTCAAATGAACTTCTAGGTATGAAAGTGAGGAGCGACAGCAATGATGGACGCACTGGGTCAAAGCTGACTGCTTCGATTGTGGGAGCAGACGGCAACTGTTCGTGCTCTACT
>NW_026639702.1:0-504 GCF_028554395.1 Pezoporus wallicus
CCGAGAGCAAGCTCCGAAGAGGTTGCATTCAAATGTACTTTTAGGTATGAAACCAAGGAGTGACAGCAATAATGGTGACAGCATTGCAAAGCTGACTGTGTGCTGAAGATGCCCCGCACATGCTTTCCCTCCTGGCTCTTCGACTGTGGGAGCAGACGGCAACCCTAACCCTAACCCTAACCCTAACAATAACCCTAACCCAAACCTAACCCTAACCCTAACCCTAACCCTACCCCTAACCCTAACCCTAACCCTACCCCTAACCCTACCCCTAACCCTAACCGTAACCCTACCCCTAACCCGAACCCTAACCCTAACCCTAACCCTAACCCTAACCCAACCCTAACCCTTAGCCTAACCCTAACCCTACCCCTAACCCTAACCCTAACCGTAAACCTAACCATAACCCTAACCCTAACCCTAACCGTAAACCTAACCCTAACCCTTCCCCTAACCCTAACCCTAACCCTAAACCTAACCATAACCCTAACCCCTAAACCTAAC
>NW_026639703.1:0-496 GCF_028554395.1 Pezoporus wallicus
GTTATAAAGAAGCAAAAATGGTTTAAACCTAGTCAGAAAAGGGCAAAAACGGGTTAGAAATACAAATAAATTTGTAAGAAATGTTGAAAAATGGTTTGAAAATGGCAAAAATGGCTTACAAAGAGTCAGTTTTGCGCAAAAAAAGGATTAGAAATAGCTCAAGCCAGTTTAGCAATAGCTAGGAAAAAGTTAAACCAGGCTGGAAATGGCAAGAAACTGTTCAGACTTAAAAAAAAAACTTAAAATGGGTTAGAAAAAGCCAAAAATAGTTTAAACCAAGTCAGGAAAGGGCAAAACTGGGTTAGAAATGACAGGAAATTAGTAAGAAATGGACAGAAATGGTTTGGAAATGGCCAAAATGACTTAAAAAAAGATAGAACTGTGCAAAAAAAGCCTTAAAAATAGTCTAAACCAGTTTAGAAATAGCTACGAAAAGCTTAAACCAAACTAGAAATGGCAAGAAACTCTTCAGACTTAGTCAAAAATGGCATAAAAC
>NW_026639704.1:0-497 GCF_028554395.1 Pezoporus wallicus
CCCTCCTGGCTCTTCGACTGTGGGAGCAGACGGCAACCCTAACCCTAACCCTAACCCTAAACCTAACCAACCCTAACCCTAAACGTAAACCTAACCCTACCCCTAACATTAACCCTAACCCTAAACCTAACCATAACCCTAAGCCTAACCCTAACCCCTAACCCTAACCCTAACCCTAACCCTAACCCTAACCCCTAACCCAACCCTAACCCTAACCCTAACCCTAACCCTAACCCTACCCCTAACCCTAACCCTAACCCTAACCCTAACCCTACCCCTAACACGAACCCTAACCCTAACCCTAACCCTAACCCTAACCCAACCCTAGCCCTTAGCCTAAACCTAACCCTAACCCTAACCCTAACCCTAAACCTAACCATAACCCTAACCCTAACCCTAACCACTAACCCTAACCCTAACCCTACCCCTAACCTTACCCCTAACCCTAACCCTAAACCTAACCATAACCCTAACCCTAACCCTAACCCCTAACCCTA
>NW_026639705.1:0-501 GCF_028554395.1 Pezoporus wallicus
CCAGCACCAGCTTTAAATCCTGGCTCTTCTGCTGTGGGAACAGAGGCCAAATGTTTGTGCTGTCCTCACTCTGCTGCTGGGCAGCTGAGATATACCGCCCTAGAATTTGGATTCAAATTGTCTTTATGTATGAAACCGAGGACAGACTGCAATGATGGTGACGCCGTTGCAATGCTGCTTGTGTGCTGAAGAGGCCCAGCACTAGCTTTCCCTGCTGGTCCTTCTGCCGTGTGAGCAGACGCCACTGTTCATTCTGTGCTGACTGTGTTGCTTCGCAGCAGAGAGCAGGCTCTGGACTGATTCCATTCAAATGCTTTTCCTGTATGAAAGTGAGCAGTGAAAGTAATGATGGAGGCACCGATGTAAAGGTGATTGTGTGCTCAACAGGTCCAGCACCAGCTTTCAATCCTGGCTCTTCTGCTGTGGGAACAGAGGCCAAAACGTTCGTGCTGTACTCACGGTGCTGCGGGGTAGCTGAGAGAGACCACCTGAGAATTTGTA
>NW_026639706.1:0-503 GCF_028554395.1 Pezoporus wallicus
AATCCAAATTCTCAAGTGGTCTCAGCTGCCCAGCAGCACAGTGAGTACAGCACGAACGTTTGGCATCTGCTCCCACAGCAGAAGAGCAAGGATTGAAAGCTGGTGCTGGACCTGTTCAGCACACAATCCCTTTACATTGGTGCATCCATCGTTGCTTTCACTGCTAACACTCATACAGGAAAAGCATTTGAATAGAATCAGTCCAGAGCCTGCTCTCTGCTGCGCAGGAACACAGTCAGCACAGAATGAACAGTGGCATCTGCTCACACGGCAGAAGGACCAGCAGGGAAAGCTAGTGCTGGGCTTCTTCAGCACACAAGCAGCTTTGCAACGGGGTCACCATCATTGCAGTCTCTCCTCGGTTTCATACCTAAAAGTCCATTTGAATCCAAATTCTCAGGTGGTCTCTCTCAGCTGCCCAGCAGCACAGTGAGTACAGCACGAACGTTTGGCATCTGCTCCCACAGCAGAAGAGCAAAGATTGAAAGCTGGTGCTGGACCTG
>NW_026639707.1:0-497 GCF_028554395.1 Pezoporus wallicus
CAGCACAGAATGAAGAGTGGCATCTGCTCACACGGCAGAAGGAGCAGCAGGGAAAGCTAGTGCTCTGCTTCTTCAGCACACAAGCAGCTTTGCAACGGGGTCACCATCATTGCAGTCTCTCCTCGGTTTCATACCTAAAAGTCCATTTGAATCCAAATTCTCAGGTGGTGTCTCTCAGCTGCCCAGCAGCACAGTTAGTACAGCACGAACGTTTGGCCTCTGCTCCCACAGCAGAAGAGCCAGGATTGAAAGCTGGTGCTGGACCTGTTCAGCACACAATCACCTTTACATTGGTGCCTCCATCGTTGCTTTCACTGCTCACATTCATACAGGAAAAGCATTTGAATGGAATCAGTCCAGAGGCTGCTCTCTGCTGCGCAGCAACACAGTCAGCACAGAATGAAGAGTGGCATCTGAGTACAGCACGAACGTTTGGCCTCTGCTCCCACAGCAGAAGAGCCAGGATTGAAAGCTGGTGCTGGACCTGTTCAGCACAC
>NW_026639708.1:0-4963 GCF_028554395.1 Pezoporus wallicus
ATCCATCATCCGCCTGTCCATCATCCATCCATCCATCATCCATCCGTTCATCATCCGCCTGTCCATCATCCATCCATCCATCATCCATCCGTTCATCATCCAACTGTCCATCATCCATCTGTCCATCATCCGCCTGTCCATCATCCATCCATCCATCATCCATCCGTCATCCATCCAACTGTCCATCATCCGCCTGTCCATCATCCATCCATCCATCATCCATCCGTTCATCATCCAACTGTCCATCATCCATCTGTCCATCATCCAACTGTCCATCATCCATCCATCCATCATCCATCCGTCATCCATCCAACTGTCCATTATCCGCCTGTCCATCATCCATCCATCCATCATCCGCCTGTCCATCATCCATCCATCCATCATCCATCCGTCATCCATCCAACTGTCCATCCATCATCCGCCTGTCCATCATCCATCCATCCATCATCCATCCGTTCATCATCCGCCTGTCCATCATCCATCCATCCATCATCCATCCGTTCATCATCCAACTGTCCATCATCCATCTGTCCATCATCCAACTGTCCATCATCCATCTGTCCATCATCCGTCTGTCCATCCATCATCCATCCATCTGTCCATCATCTGTCTGTGCATCCATCATCCATCCATCTGTCCATCATCCGTCTGTCCATCCATCATCCAACTGTCCATCATCCATCTGTCCATCATCCGTCTGTCCATCCATCATCCATCCAACTGTCCATCATCTGTCTGTCCATCCATCATCCATCCGTTCATCATCCAACTGTCCATCATCCATCCATCCATCATCCATCTGTTCATCATCCATCTGTCCATCATCCATCTGTCCATCATCCGTCTGTCCATCCATCATCCATCCATCTGTCCATCATCCATCTGTGCATCCAACTGTCCATCATCCATCCGTTCATCATCCATCTGTCCATCCATCATCCATCCATCCGTCATCCATCCAACTGTCCGTCATCCATCCAACTGTCCATCATCCATCTGTTCATCATCCATCCATCATCCATCTGTCCATCATCCATCTGTCCATCCATCATCCATCCATCCGTCATCCATCCAACTGTCCGTCATCCATCCAACTGTCCATCATCCATCTGTTCATCATCCATCCATCATCCATCTGTCCATCATCCATCTGTCCATCATCCATCTGTCCATCATCCATCTGTCCATCCATCATCCATCCATCCATCCGTCATCCATCCATCTGTCCATCCATCATCCATCTGTTCATCCATCATCCATCTGTCCATCATCCATCTGTCCATCCATCATCCATCTGTCCATCCATCATCCATCCAACTGTCCATCATCCATCCATCCATCATCCATCCGTCATCCATCCATCTGTCCATCATCCGTCTGTCCATCCATCATCCATCCATCTGTCCATCATCCATCTGTGCATCCAACTGTCAATCATCCATCCGTTCATCATCCATCTGTCCATCCATCATTCATCTGTCCATCATCCATCTGTTCATCATCCATCCATCATTCATCTGTCCATCATCCATCTGTTCATCATCCATCCATCATCCATCTGTCCATCATCCATCTGTCCATCCATCATCCATCCATCCATCCGTCATCCATCCATCTGTCCATCCATCATCCATCTGTTCATCCATCATCCATCTGTCCATCATCCATCTGTCCATCATCCATCTGTCCATCCATCATCCATCTGTCCATCCATCATCCATACATCCATCATCCATCTGTGCATCATCCATCTGTCCATCATCCATCTGTCCATCATCCATCTGTCCATCCATCATCCATCCATCTGTCCATCATCCATCTGTGCATCATCCATCTGTCCATCATCCATCTGTGCATCATCCATCTGTCCATCATCCATCCATCCAACTGTCCATCATCCAGCTGTCCATCCATCCATCCAACTGTCCATCATCCATCCATCCAACTGTCCATCATCCATCCATCCAACTGTCCATCATCCATCCATCCATCCATCCATCCATCCATCCATTCATCCATTCATCCATCATTTGTCTTCCATCCATACATTCATCCATCCATCCATCATACATTCATCCATTCATCCGTCCATCTATCCATCCATCCATCCATCCATCCATCCATCCATCCATCCATCCATTCATCCATCTATCCATCCACCCATCCATCCCTCCATCACTCACCCATCCATCCCTCCATCCACCCCTCCATCCATCCCCCCATCCCTCCATCCATCCATTCATCCATCTATCCATCCACCCATCCATCCCTCCATCACTCACCCATCCATCCCTCCATCCACCCCTCCATCCATCCCTCCATCCATCCATCCATCCCCCCATCCATCCCCCCATCCATCCCCCCATCCATCCCCCCATCCCTCCATCCATCCATTCATCCATCTATCCATCCACCCATCCATCCCTCCATCACTCACCCATCCATCCCTCCATCCACCCCTCCATCCCTCCATCACTCACCCATCCATCCCTCCATCCACCCCTCCATCCATCCCTCCATCCATCCATCCATCCCCCCATCCATCCCCCCATCCATCCCCCCATCCATCCCCCCATCCCCCCATCCCTCCATCCATCCATTCATCCATCTATCCATCCACCCATCCATCCGTCCATCACCCACCCATCCATACCCCCATCCATCCATCCATCCATCCATCCATCCATCCATCCACCCACCCATCCATCCCTCCATCACCCACCCATCCATACCCCCATCCCTCCATCCCCCCATCCACCCCCCCATCCATCCCCCCTCCTCCCCCCTCCCTTCCCCCCATCCCATAATCCACAGAACCAACCAGGTTTGCTCTTTCCGATCAAGTCCAAGCGTTCCCCCCGCACTGCCGCCCCCCCCCCCCCCCGGCGCTGGGGGCCTTGTCTCCGTGGGGCGGGAGCGCTCCCCCGGCGCTCCCCGCAGGAGCCGGGCCTCGGGTTCAGCCGTGCCGGGTCCCTGGGCGGGCGCTGGCCGCATCCTGACGTCCCCCCCGCAGGAATGGGGTGACTCAAGCCCTTTCCGGCCGACTGCGGCCCCCCCGCTCCGCACCCCCGGCGCTGCCGCTGCCAGCGGCGCAGCTCCAGACCCGTCCCGTCCCGTCCCGTCCCGCACCGCCGGCAGCGGCGCTCGCTGTGGGGCCGCTGTGGGGCCGGGGCTGTACCCGCCAGCTCCCCCCCTCCTTGCTCCGGTGATGGGGCCCTTGGGTGCCTCCTGGGAGCAGCCACGGGGCTGGAGGTGGCGGCTTCGGGACCCCAACGTGGAGGGGGGGGCACAGGAGGCACTGCCCGGGGTGACAGCACCGCCCCGGGCATAGGGGTGGGGGCTCCGTGACAGCCCCGTGGGTGCTGTGGGTGCTGTGGGTCCTGTCAGTGCTCTGGGTGCTGCAGGTGCTGCGGGTGCTGTGGGTGCTGTGAGTCCTGTCAGTGCTCTGGGTGCTGCGGGTGCTGCGGGTGCTGTGGGTGCTGTGAGTCCTGTCAGTGCTGTGGGTGCTGTGGGTGCTGTGGGTGCTGTGGGTGCTGTGAGTCCTGTCAGTGCTCTGGGTGCTGCCGGTGCTGCGGGTGCTGTGGGGGCTGTGGGGGCTGTGGGTGCTGTTGATGCTGTGGGGGCTGTGGGGGCTGTGGGTGCTGTTGATGCTGTGGGGGCTGTGGGGGCTGTGGGTTCTGTCAATGCTGTGGGTGCTGTGGGGGCTGTGGGTTCTGTCAGTGCTGTGGGTGCTGTGGGGGCTGCGGGTGCTGTGGGTGCTGTGGGGGCTGTGGGTGCTGTGGGGGCTGTGGGGGCTGTGGGTTCTGTCAATGCTGAGGGTCCCTGGGTGCTGTGGGGGCTGTGAGTCCTGTCAGTTCTCTGGGTGCTGCCAGTGCTGCAGATGCTGTGGGTGCTGTCAGTGCTGTGGGTGCTGTGGATACTGTGGGTGCTGTGGGTGCTGTCAATGCTGTCATTACTGTGGATGCTGTGAGTGCTGTGGGTGCTGTGGGTGCTGGTGGCAGTGCTGTGGGTGCTGTGGGTGCTGGCGGCAGTGCTGTGGGTGCTGTTGTTGCTGTGGGTGCTATGGGTGCCGGTGGCAGTGCTGTGGGTGCTGTGGGTGCTGTTGATGCTGTAGGTGCTGTTGATGCTGTGGGTGCTGTGGGTGCTATGGGTGCTGTTGATGCTGTGGGTGCTGTGGGGGCTGTGGGTACTGTGGGTGCTGTTGATGCTGTGGGTGCTGTTGATGCTGTGGGTGCTGTGGGTGCTATGGGTGCTGTGGGGGCTGTGGGTACTGTGGGTGCTGTTGATGCTGTGGGTGCTGTGGGTGCTACGGGTGCTGTGGGTGCTGTGGGTGCTGTGGGTGCTATGGGTGCCGGTGGCAGTGCTGCGTGCCCAGCCCAAGCCCACACTGCTGGGTGTGGGGCAGGCTCTGGGCTCCCAGGGACCCACAGCACCCACAGTGGGGTGGGCCCTATGCTGGCTCCATGGGCCCTATGCTGGCTCCATGGTCCCTATCCTGGCTCCATGGGCCCTATCCTGGCTCCATGGGCACTATCCCTGCTCCATGGGCCCTATCCTGTCCCTGCTGACCCTCACCTGTGCTCCAGCTCCTCAGCAGCAGCGTGGTGAACGACCTGATGGTGCTGGAGCCGGTGCTGGACGGGCTGGCCGGGCGGCAGAAGGACCCCTGCACGCTGGTGCGGATGCTGGTGCTGCGCGGGCTCGGCAACGTCGCCGCCGGCTCCCCGGACAAGGTGAGAGCGGGACCGGGACCTGTGGGGATCAGGGGGGGACACAGGGGGGCACGGGGTCCCTGGGGATGGGGGGAGCTGAAGCAATGGGGATGGCAGCTCCCAAAGCGCGGTGGCGGCTGCCCCACAGGAGCAGCATCGCCGAGCTGCAATGCCTCCGCTCCCTGCAGCTCCAGGGCATTCCAGTCATGGAGCCATGGAATGGGTTGGGTTGGGTTTGGTTGAGTTGGGTT